>NC_057805.1:453348994-453349860 GCF_018294505.1 Triticum aestivum | reverse complement strand
TGCAAAAAGAGCTTTTATTTTCACATTTTTCTTGTTTCTTTCCTATTTACTTGTGTGTTCTATTTTTTTTGTCTTTTTATCTTTTTATAAACTTCTTCCCCTTTCTAACAGTGTGATTCTTGCTAGCTTTCTTATTTTTGAATTTGTTAATTCTCAGTCGAATGGGAATTAGTCAAATATCAATTGATTCGGTAGCTATAAGATCTTGACGCAAAGATTCGTATATAGTACTCCCTCCGTCCCATAATATAAGAGCGTTTTTGACACTAATGTAGTGTAAAAAACGCTCTTATATTATGGGACAGAGGGAGTATCATTTTTCCTGTTCGTTCAAGTTGACATGCGGATGTGTCGTACGCAATGGATGGTAGGTTTCTTTTTGTGGGCAAGTGCCTCTCTCGTGGCCTTTGCTTTTTTTGTCCTTCTTTTCTATTTGCGGCCCCGTGTAGTTGTGAGGGATGCACATGGGCCTTTTGCTCTTGTACGAGCGCCAATTTTTAATTAACCATCTTAAATTGGTATAATTTATTTGTACTCCTTTTGTTTTTCTTGTCTGGCATTTCTATTTTTATTTTAATGATTTTTCATTGTTTTAGTTTCTATCTTTATTTTTATTTTCCCTCACTTTTTAGGAAATATAGAATAATAATATATCTTTAACTTTTACTATTATGCATTACCCTTTTTTTCAAATAAAAATGTTTTTAAATTTTTGTCTTTCTGTTGCATCATTTTGCTATTTCTATTTTTTATTTCTTTTAAAGTTATAATTGTGATTGGTCTAGTTGACTAAAGCATTGCTAACCTAGTTTTAAGTGTGGAAGAAGTATGAAAGTAGTGGATCATGGTATTGCTCCACCTTTTGC
>NC_057805.1:453321367-453348750 GCF_018294505.1 Triticum aestivum | reverse complement strand
AACGTAGTAATTTCAAAAAATTTCTACGCACACGCAAGATCAAGGTGATGCATAGTGACGAGAGGGGAGAGTGTGTCCACGTACCCTCGTAGACCGAAAGCGGAAGCGTTATGACAACGCGGTTGATGTAGTCGTACGTCTTCACGATCGACCGATCCTCAGTACCGAACGTACGGCACCTCCGTGTTCAGCACACGTTCAGCTCGACGACGTCCCACGAACTCACGATCCAGTAGAGCTTCGAGGGAGAGCTTTGTCAGCACGGCGGCGTGATGACAGTGATGATGATGCTACCGACGCAGGGCTTCACCTAAGCACCGCTACGATATGACCGAGGTGGATTATAGTGGAGGGGGGCACCGCACACGGCTAAGAGAGATCAATGATCAACTTGTGTGTCTATGGGGTGCCCCCTGACCACGTATATAAAGGAGTGGAGGAGGGGGGAGGGCCGGCCTAGCTATGGCGCGCCCTGGAGGAGTCCTACTACCAGTGGGAGTAGGATCCCCCCTTCCCTAGTTGGACTAGGAGAGAAGGAAGGGGAAGAGAGGGAGGAAGGAAAGGGGGGCGCCGCCCCCCTCCTAGTCCAATTCGGACCAGAGGGGGAGGGGCGTGCGGCCTGCCCTGGCCTCCTCTCTCTCCCTCTCTCCACTATGGCCCATTAAGGCCCGTACAATTACCGGGGGTTCCGGTAACCTCCCGGTACTCCGGTAAAATCCTGATTTCACCCGGAACCATTCCGATGTCCAAATATAGGATTCCAATATATCAATATTTACGTATCAACCATTTCGAGACTCCTCGTCATGTCCGTGATCATATCCGGGACTCCGAACTACCTTCGGTATATCAAAACACAAAAACTCATAATACCGATCGTCACAGAACTTTAAGCGTGCGGACCCTACGGGTTCAAGAACTATGTAGACATGACCGAGACACGTCTCCGGTCAATAACCAATAGCGGAACCTGGATGCTCATATTGGTTCCTACATATTCTACGAAGATCTTTATCGGTCAAACTGCATAACAACATACGTTGTTCCCTTTGTCATCGGTATGTAACTTGCCCGAGACTCGATCATCGGTATCTCAATACCTAGCTCAATCTCGTTACCGGCAAGTCTCTTTACTCGTTCCGTAATACATCATCCCGCAACTAACTCATTAGTTGCATTGCTTGCAAGGCTTATAGTGATTGCATTACCGAGAGGGCCCAGAGATACCTCTCCGGCAATCGGAGTGACAAATCCTAATCTCGATCTATGCCAACTCAACGTGTACCATCGAAGACACCTGTAGAGCTCCTTTATAATCACCCAGTTATGTTGTGACGTTTGGTAGCACACAAAGTGTTCCTCCGGTAAACGGGAGTTGCATAATCTCATAGTCATAGGAACATGTATAAGTCATGAAGAAAGCAATAGCAGTAAACTCAAACGATCAAGTGCTAAGCTAACGGAATGGGTCAAGTCAATCACATCATTCTCCTAATGACGTGGTCCCGTTTATCAAATGACAACTCATGTCTATGGTTAGGAAACTTAACCATCTTTGATCAACGAGCTAGTCAAGTAGAGGCATACTAGTGACACTTTGTTTGTCTATGTATTCACACATGTATTATGTTTCCGGTTAATACAATTCTAGCATGAATAATAAACATTTATCATGAAATAAGGAAATAAATAATAACTTTATTATTGCCTCTAGGGTATATTTCCTTCAGTCTCCCACTTGCACTAGAGTCAATAATCTAGATTACACAATAATGATTCTAACACCCATGGAGCCTTGGTCCTGATCATGTTTTGCTCGTGAGAGAGGCTTAGTCAACGGGTCTGCAACATTCAGATCCGTATGTATCTTGCAAATCTCTATGTCTCCCACCTGGACTTGATCGCGGATGGAATTGAAGCGTCTTTTGATGTGCTTGATTCTCTTGTGAAATCTGGATTCCTTTGCCAAGGCAATTGCACCAGTATTGTCACAAAAGATTTTCATTGGACCCGATGCACTAGGTAAGACACCTAGATCAGATATGAACTCCTTCATCCAGACTCCTTCATTTGCTGCTTCCGAACCAGCTATGTACTCCGCGTCACACATAATCCCGCCACGGCGCTTTGTTTAGAACTGCGCCAACTGACAGCTCCACCGTTCAATGTAAACACGTATCCGGTTTGCGATTTAGAATCGTCCGGATCAGTGTCAAAGCTTGTATCGATGTAACCATTTATGACGAGCTCTTTGTCACCTCCTTAAACGAGAAACATATCCTTAGTCCTCTTCAGGTATTTCAGGATGTTCTTGACCGCTGTCCAGTGATCCACTCCTGGATTACTTTGGTACCTCCCTGCTAAACTAATAGCAAGGCACACATCAGGTCTGGTACACAGCATTGCATACATGATAGAGCCTATGGCTGAAGCATAGGGAACACTTTTCATTTTCTCTCTATCTCCTGCAGTGGTCGGGCATTGAGGCTGACTCAACTTCACACCTTGTAACACAGGTAAGAAACCTTTCTTTGCTTGATCCATTTTGAACTTCTTCAAAACTTTGTCAAGGTATGTGCTTTGTGAAAGTCCAATTAAGCGTCTTGATCTATCTCTATAGATCTTGATGCCCAATATATAAGCAGCTTCACCGAGGTCTTTCATTGAAAAACTCTTATTCAAGTATCCTTTTATGCTATCCAGAAATTCTATATCATTTCCAATCAACAATATGTCATTCACATATAATATTAGAAATGCTACAGAGCTCCCACTCACTTTCTTGTAAATACAGGCTTCTCCAAAAGTTTGTATAAAACCATATGCTTTGATCACACTATCAAAACGTTTATTCCAACTCCGAGAGGCTTGCACCAGTCCATAAATGAATCGCTGGATCTTGCACACTTTGTTAGCACCCTTTGGATCGATAAAACCTTCAGGTTGCATCATATACAACTCTTCTTCCAGAAATCCATTCAGGAATGCAGTCTTCACATCTATTTGCCAAATTTCATAATCATAAAATGCGGCAATTGCTAACATGATTCGGACGGACTTAAGCATCGCTACGGGTGAGAAGGTCTCATCGTAGTCAACTCCTTGAACTTGTCGAAAACCTTTCGCAACAAGTCGAGCTTTGTAGACAGTAACGTTACTGTCAGCGTCAGTCTTCTTCTTGAAGATCCATTGATTCTCGATGGCCTGCCAATCATTGGGCAAGTCAACCAAAGTCCACACTTTGTTCTCATACATGGATCCCATCTCAGATTTCATGGCTTCAAGCCATTTTGCGGAATCTGGGCTCACCATCGCTTCTTGATAGTTCGTAGGTTCACCATGGTTAAGTAACATGACCTCCAGAACAGGATTACCGTACCACTCCGGTGCGGATCTTACTCTGGTAGACCTACGAGGTTCGGTAGTAACTTGATCTGAAGTTTCATGATCGATATCATTAGCTTCCTCAGTAATTGGTGTAGGTGTCACAGGAACTGGTTTCTGTGATGAACTACTTTCCAATAAGGGAGCAGGTACAGTTACCTCATCAAGTTCTACTTTCCTCCCACTCACTTCTTTCGAGAGAAACTCCTTCTCTAGAAAGGATCCATTCTTAGCAACAAATGTCTTGCCTTCAGATCTGTGATAGAAGATGTACCCAACAGTCTCCTTTGGGTATCCTATGAAGACACATTTCTCCGATTTGGGTTCGAGCTTATCAGGTTGAAGCTTTTTCACATAAGCATCGCAGCCCCAAACTTTAAGAAACGACAACTTTGGTTTCTTGCCAAACCATAGTTCATAAGGTGTCGTCTCAACGTATCTAGATGGTGCCCTATTTAACGTGAATGCAGCCGTCTCTAAAGCATAACCCCAAAACGATAGCGGTAAATCAGTAGGAGACATCATAGATCGCACCATATCTAGTAAAGTACGATTACGACGTTCGGACACACCATTACGCTGTGGTGTTCCGGGTGGCGTGAGTTGCGAAACTATTCCGCATTGTTTCAAATGAAGACCAAACTTGTAACTCAAATATTCTCCTCCACGATCAGATCGTAGAAACTTTATTTTCTTGTTACGATGATTTTCCACTTCACTCTGAAATTCTTTGAACTTTTCAAATGTTTCAGACTTATGTTTCATTAAGTAGATATACCCATATATGGTTAAATCATCTGTGAAGGTGAGAAAATAACGATACCCGCCGCGAGCCTCAATATTCATTGGACCACATACATCAGTATGTATGATTTCCAACAAATCTGTTGCTCGCTCCATTGTTCCGGAGAACGGCATTTTAGTCATCTTGTCCATGAGGCATGGTTCGCAAGTACCAAGTGATTCATAATTAAGTGATTCCAAAAGTCCATCAGTATGGAGTTTCTTCATGCGCTTTACACCAATATGACCCAAACAACAGTGCCACAAATAAGTTGCACTATCATTATCAACTCTACATCTTTTGGCTTCAACATTATGAATATGTGTATCATTACTATCGAGATTCATTAAAAATAGACCACTCTTCAAGGGTGCATGACCATAAAAGGTATTACTCATATAAATAGAACAACCATTATTCTCTGATTTAAATGAATAACCGTCTCGCATCAAACAAGATCCAGATGTAATGTTCATGCTCAACGCTGGCACCAAATAACAATTATTCAGGTCTAAAACTAATCCCGAAGGTAGATGTAGAGGTAGCGTGCCGACGGCGATCACATCGACTTTGGAACCATTTCCCACGCGCATCGTCACCACGTCCTTAGCAAATCTTCGCTTAATATGTAGTCCCTATTTCGAGTTGCAAATATTAGCAACAGAACCTGTATCAAATACCCAGGTGCTACTGCGAGCTTTAGTAAGGTACACATCAATTACATGTATATCACATATACCTTTGTTCACCTTGCCATCCTTCTTATCCGCCAAATACTTGGGGCAGTTCCGCTTCCAGTGGCCAGTCCCTTTGCAGTAGAAGCACTCAGTCTCAGGCTTAGGTCCAGACTTGGGTTTCTTCTCTTAAGCAGCAACTTGTTTGCCGTTATTCTTGAAGTTCCCCTTCTTCTTCCCTTTACACTTTTTTGAAACTGGTGGTCATGTTGACCATCAACACTTGACGCTCCTTTTTGATTTCTACCTCCGCAGCCTTTAGCATCGCGAAGAGCTCGGGAATTGTCTTATCCATCCCTTGCATGTTATAGTTCATCACAAAGCTCTTGTAGCTTGGTGGCAGTGATTGAAGAATTCTGTCAATGACACTATCATCCGGAAGATTAACTCCCAGTTGATGTGCTCCATGACGTTCAATACATCGTTGAAGTCCCGGTTCTAAGCCGTAAAGCATGGCACACTGAACTATCGAGTAGTCATCAGCTTTGCTTTGCCAGACGTTCATAACATCTGGTTCAGCTCCTGCAGCAAGTTTGGCACCTAGCGGTGCTTCCAGGACGTAATTCTTCTTTGCAGCAATGAGGATAATCCTCAAGTTACGGACCCAGTCCGTGTAATTGCTACAATCATCTTTCAACTTTGCTTTCTCAAGGAACGCATTAAAATTCAACGGAACAACAGCACGGGCCATCTATCTACAACAACATAGACAAGCAAAATACTATCAGGTACTAAGTTCATGATAAATTAAAGTTCAATTAATCATATTACTTAAGAACTCCCACTTAGATAGACATCCCTCTAATCATCTAAGTGATCACGTGATCCAAATCAACTAAACCATGTCCGATCATCACGTGAAATGAAGTAGTTTTCAATGGTGAACATCACTATGTTGATCATATCTACTATATGATTCATGCTCGACCTTTCGGTCTCAGTGTTCCGACGCCATATCTGCATATGCTAGGCTCATCAAGTTTAACCCGAGTATTTCTGCGTGTACAAAACTGGCTTGCACCCATTGTATGTGAACGTAGAGCTTATCACACCCGATCATCACATGGTGTCTCGGCACGACGAACTTTGGTAATGGTGCATACTCAGGGAGAACACTTGCACCTTGAAATTTAGTGAGAGATCATCTTATAATGCTACCGTCAATCAAAGCAGAATAAGATGCATAAAGGATAAACATCACATGCAACCAATATAAGTGATATGATATGGCCATCATCATCTTGTGCCTTTGATCTCCATCTCCAAAGCACCGTTATGATCACCATCGTCACCGGTGCGACACCTTGATCTCCATCGTACCATCGTTGTCGTCTCGCCAACTATTGCTTCTACGACTATCGCTACCGCTTAGTGATAAAGTAAAGCAATTACAGGGCGATTGCATTGCATACAATAAAGCGACAACCATATGGCTCCTGCCAGTTACCGACAACTCCATTACAAAAACATGATCATCTCATACAATAAAGTTTAGCATCATGCCTTGACCATATCACATCACAACATGCCCTACAAAAACAAGTTAGACGTCCTCTACTTTGTTGTTGCAAGTTTTAAGTGGCTGCTACGGGCTGAGCAAGAACCGTTCTTACCTACGTATCAAAACCACAACGATATTTCGTCAAGTTAGTGTTGTTTTAACCTTCAACAAGGACCGGGCGTAGTCACACTCGGTTCAACTAAAGTTGGAGAAACTGACACCCGCCAGCCACCTGTGTGCAAAAGCACGTCGGTAGAACCAGTCTCGCGTAAGCGTACGCTTGATGTCGGTACGGGCCGCTTCATCCAACAATACCGCCGAACCAAAGTATGACATGCTGGTAAGCAGTATGACTTGTATCGCCCACAACTCACTTGTGTTCTACTCGTGCATATAACATCTACGCATAAACCTGGCTCGGATATCACTGTTGGGGAACGTAGTAATTTCAAAATTTTCCTACGCACACGCAAGATCATGGTGATGTATACCAACGAGAGGGGAGAGTGTGTCCATGTACCCTCGTAGACCGAAAGCGGAAGCATTATGACAACGCAGTTGATGTAGTCGTACGTCTTCACGATCGACCGATCCTCAGTACCGAACGTACGCACCTCCGTGTTCAGCACACGTTCAGCACGACGACGTCCCGCGAACTCACGATCTAGTAGAGCTTCGAGGGAGAGCTTTGTCAGCACGACGGCGTGATGAAGGTGATGATGATGCTACCGAAGTAGGGCTTCGCCTAAGCACCGCTACGATATGACCGAGGTGGATTATAGTGGAGGGGGGCACTGCACACGGCTAAGAGAGATCAATGATCAACTTGTGTGTGTATGGGGTGCCCCTGGCCACGTATATAAAGGAGTGGAGGAGGGGGAGGGCCGGCCTAGCTATGGTGCGCCCTGGAGGAGTCCTACTCCCCTGGGAGTAGGATCCCCCCTTCCCTAGTTGGACTAGGAGAGAAGGAAGGGGAAGAGAGGGAGGAAGGAAAGGGGGGAGCCGCCCCCCTCCTAGTCTAATTCGGACCAGAGGGGGAGGGGGCGCGCGGCCTGCCCTGGCCTCCTCTCTCTATCTCCACTATGGCCCATTAAGGCCCATACAATTACCGGGGGGTTCCGGTAACCTCCCGGCACTCCGGTAAAATCCCGATTTCACCCGGAACCATTCCGATGTCCAAATATAGGCTTCCAATATATCAATATTTACGTCTCGACCATTTCGAGACTCGTCGTCATGTCCGTGATCATATCCGGGACTCCGAACTACCTTCGGTATATCAAAACACAAAAACTCATAATACCGATCGTCACAGAACTTTAAGCGTGCGGACCCTACGGGTTCGAGAAGTATGTAGACATGACCGAGACACGTCTCCGGTCAATATCCAATAGCGGAACCTGGATGCTCATATTGGTTCCTACATATTCTACGAAGGTCTTTATCGGTCAAACTGCATAACAACATCCGTTATTCCTGAAGGAAATATGCCCAAGAGGCAATAATAAAGATATTATTTATTTCGTTATTTCATGATAAATGTTTATTATTCATGCTAGAATTGTATTAACCAGAAACTTAGTACATGTGTGGATACATAGACAAACAGAGTGTCACTAGTATGCCTCTACTTAACTAGCTCGTTGAATTAAAGATGGTTAAGTTTCCTAGCCATTGACATGAGTTGTCATTTGATTAACGGGATCACATCATTAGAGAATGATGTGATTGACTTGACCCATTCCGTTAGCTTAGCACTTGATCGTTTAGTATATTGCTATTGCTTTCTTCATGACTTATACATGTTCCTATGACTATGAGATTATGCAACTCCCGAATACCGGAGGAACACTTTGTGTGCTACCAAACGTCACAACGTAAATGGGTGATTATAAAGGTTCTCTACAGGTGTCTCCGATGGTACTTGTTGAGTTGGCATAGATCGAGATTAGGATTTGTCACTCCGATTGTCGGAGAGGTATCTCTGGGCCCTCTCGGTAATGCACATCACTATAAGCCTTGCAAGCAATGTGACTAATGAGTTATTTGCGGGATGATGCATTACGGAACGAGTAAAGAGACTTGTCGGTAACGAGATTGAACTAGGTATTGAGATACCGACGATCGAATCTCGGGCAAGTAACATATCGATGACAAAGGGAACAACGTATGTTGTTATGCGGTTTGACCGATAAAGATCTTTGTAGAATATGTAGGAACCAATATGAGCATCACTACAAAAAAAAGACACATCCGTGACATTTTGGGCCGAACGAAAATCTTTTTTGTCATACTTATGACACTTCTATGATGATAATTGTGACAAAACCCGGTATCATCATAGATGTGGTGGGGTCCTACTTCTATGACAAAAAATCATGACATAAAATGGGCTCTTCGTCTTGGGCGGGCCGGAGACGCAGTTGCATGACATTGTTTGGGCCGTCCATGACGGAAAAAACCATGGTAGAAGCGAGGGCGCGGAAAATATCGGGGAGTCCCCGGTTACGGTGGGTGATCGGGGGCCGAGCGATGCGCGTTTCTCTCGTATGTACGCGTGTGTGCGAGGCGTTGGGCTCTAACTGAACCTGAGCGAGGCGTTGGGCTCTAACTGAACCCGAGCGATTGCACTGCAGGCTACGCATTACTGAACCCGAGCGATCGATCGATGGCTGTTAACTGAACCCGATCGAGCGATTCCTTCGCTACTGCTGCTAACTGAAGCCGGTCGATGCTGCCTCTTGATGAACAGTGAGCGTTGCTGGGGGGGTTTCGATGAACAGTTCCCGGTGGGGGTGGATGAACAGGACCCCGTGGCGTTGCCTCTGGATGAACAAGACCCCGATCGTTCGAGCCGGTTGGGGCTGGATGAACAGGACCCCATGGAGGGCAGGATGAACTGGACCACCCCGTGGAGGGCAGGATGAACAGGACCACCCCTGGTCGAAGGAATAAATAAGGCAACAACGGCTGATGTCAGAAAGGCATATATAGTTCTTTCTGAAAGAATGATCGATTCCTGACCTTTCCTCTTCTTTTAAGCATATTTTGTGCAGTTCAACTAAAATAAAATGCCATCACCGCCTTGACAATTCAGTGACACTGTACAAAAGGAAATGACTTAACATTACATCATGATGTCAGGTATGTAGTCGACAGGCATTAGAGACAAACATATAGACCTCCTCCGATAACATAATGAACATTAATTTTAACAAAGGTGGACTAGCTTTACCGGGATAATTTGAGTGAACTCTACACCCTCTGTTCCTTAATATAAGACGTTTTCGCAGTTCAATTTAAAGTACCCAAACGTTCAGTATTTAGAAAAAGAGGTAGTAGTTTTCTTGAGCACATATCTGGGAAAGCTTGCCACACTTTATATATGTCCATACGCTAATGCAACACCATTCGAATAGTACAAATATACACTAATCCAGTGGCTAGTGCAACAGTAGAGTAGTTATTTTATTACAGGGTACAGTACAATGGTTTTACTGAACAGATTTCCATAAGCTCTAGCACTGGAAGATTTCTATAAGAATTAACAATACAAAATGTAAAGGTAGCAAGTTTCAGCATTGGTATACTAGCTGTGCAAGAGCATTAAACCAAATACAAAAGTCTGAAGGTAACTAGCATTATTAACTAATGACAGTATCAAAAAATTGCAAACCATGTACCTTCAAGGTAAATATCATTTCGAACTCAAGTGGACATGAAAAATTGCTATCCCAATCTTGATAATCGATCAAACATAAAAACTTGATCGAACGAATCAATACAATAGCCAAAGGAGGAGGTGCCCAATCTTGACCTTTCCTCTTTTCTTCATAATTTTTTGTGCAGATTAACCAAAATAAAATGACATCAGCGCCTTGCATTTTGGTGACACTGTACAAAAAAATTGACTTATCTCATGAAAGTGAGGTATGTAATCTATAAGCATTAACAGTGCAAAAATCTGAAGGTAGTAACAAGTTTCATCATTGGTATACTGGCTGTGGAACAACATTAGAATGCCTTAGCTGAAAAATCTTTAATACGTCCACAATCAACAGCTAACCCTGAAATAATCCAGAGACATTAAATGGCATTGCTTAAATTTATCGGTGGCATTAGACTGAATGCGGCATTAGTTAAATGTGGCATCACTTTAGAAGTAGCATTGGTTGACTTTACCGCTAGCGTTATACTAACAGCAAAAAAGTGGCAATAAGAGCATGGGAGACCCATTCGGACAGTGGGCGCACCAGTACGATGTACCTCCACTGACGCATAGAGTGGTGAGGGAGGTATGGTTGCCCAGAGCAACAAATATCCAGGCAGTATAAGTGGATTACGTCCCATTTTTGTTCTCTTTAGCCACCTTTTCCTATGTGAGGACAACAAACCAATCGACTTGGTCATTCTCTATTGCGTTGTCATGCCTTTCTACCCTTCTTCAACCAAGAGACACGAGACTCGTTTCTTAGCTACTGCTTTTCCCCTTTTTAACCTAGATGTGGGTTCGATGCCTACTCTCTTGGACAGTACAGACTCCCTTCCTTTCCTTATTCAACCCAGACATGGATTAGTCTGCATGAAGTAGGGTTTCCTTTAATAGTGCAAATTAAGGTTTTCGTCTGCATGACCAGCAGAGCAGAGGACAGGAAATTGGGAAGATGGTGGAGTGGAAAAAGATCCACATGCAGCGACAGTGGCAGAGCCAGCTCAAGTTTAGAGCCTGGGCAAGATCTAAGTGCTGCCAAATTAATTTGTTTTTGCCCAAACAAAATTCTACGCTCATGGCAGATGGGGCAATAGAACAAGGGTATGGTTCGAAAAGAGGTAGCATACCTAAGGGTCAGCGGGAAGTGGCTTCGCTCGTGGTCGTCGTCCTCCGCACGCACTACGGCAGTGAGCTTGGGGACGGAGGCCATCCCGCGCGGGCGCTAGGTCTGAGAGGACGGCCTTGTCGTCAGTGCGTGACCTCGCTCGCCGACGACGAGTACGTCAACGCTGCACGTCCTTTTCTTCCCCGGCGGATCTGTGACCACCGGTGAGGAGGGAGAGAGAGGCCGTCTTTTTTAGATCTGGAGAGAGGGTGATAGTGTGAGAAGCAAGTGGGCAGCCCTTAGCAAGAAAGCTCTGAAGCTCCATCCTATATATCTTTTTTATAGTACTACTACTAGAGGTGGAGTAGTGGTAGAGTAGTTTATATTTTCTCTACAAACAGTACCAGTTAGTCGTGCTTCAAAACTGAAAGGCACGCCATTAAAAAAATAAAGGTCGATAACTAATGCGGCACCTCGGGCCAACGCGGCGAGATCGCATTTTGCACGAGAAATTACACACCATGTTTCGTTGACATGTGGTCCCGTTCCAACATGTCAGTGAGACGACGGCGAGTCCTTTTGTACAATTTCCGAAAGGACGTGTAGGCCGGGGCGCCTCTTCGTGTACCGTGGCAAACTGGCAACCGTCCACCGACTCCTCGCCTTTCCCTCTCGATTTGGAACTGCTGTCGCACGCTCTTCCTCCCTCCTCCATTTGCCTTCACCCTTCCTTCTGCCATTGTTTGATCGTCTTCTCCATGGAGGGAACAAGCCGGAAACGACCCCGTTATTCTTGCCCCGATTTGAAAGATGACGTGCTGGGGGAACTCATTGATCGGTGTGACGTCATCACCTCGGCTAGCATGGCAGGTTCGTTCAAGCCCATTCTCGACTCAACTAGTAACATAATTACAAGGAACCCAAGGGTCCAGGAGCGGTTTGATCTCCCCTATCTTCTTCGCCATGACCCTGCTCGCTGGCGAGCGGACGACGGAGACCTCACGTTGTGCAAGTTGATGCCGCTTGATAACGATATGTGTGATGTCAAGATGCCATCGCTTAAGGGTAAGTCATGGGCTGGCGCAAATGGAGATTGGGTTGTTTATATTGGGTACAATTGCGAGTGGGAACTTGTGAATGTGTACACTCGTCAGCGGATTCCACTTCCAAAAATCTTCGAGTGCCCTGAGGTTGAGCACACAGATGATCTACGTACGTTCAAATACGATCATGGTGACTGTCGTCTACTGAAGATAGCAATTTGTCGAGTTCCCAACCGCTCTTGGAATTACAAGAACTATCAAGTTGTTGCTATCTTCAACAAGCTTGTTGCCGTCCTTCATGGTTCGACTGGATGGATATTGCTCAAAAATTAGTTTCTATACACGGATGCGTACTGTGATGCAATTGAATACGAGGATCTTGTGTTTGCTGCCACCACTCGTGGCACTGTTTTTGCATGGGATCCTCGTAGTTTCGGTACGTTTGTCTTCCACCGTAATTATAATTGTTTCATCCACATGCATGCGAGTTAGCAAGTTTCCCTTCTCTACTAATGAACCTTCTTCTTGTGTTTCCAAGGTCCTGTGAACATTCCACCACCTATACTTGAAAAATTGTATAAGCAAGGGGGAGATGATGATGGTGATGATCACGAGCATGAGGAGGAGCAGAACTTATATACTCAGTGGCCCCTGGCAACTAATTCCGATGGATCACCTCTTCTTGTCTGTATACAGTGCACTCAGACTGTTACTACTGAGGAAGCAGGTGTTGTCTCCCATGGTCGCCCTCTCCTGACCTATTCCAACACCCGTTGCATGGTATTCAGGACGGATAATAGTGTGCTAGCGCCAACACCTTCTCCCTGGTTCAATATTGAGAGTCTTGGAGCAAACTCGCTCTTCCTTGGACCAAACTATCCAATGATGGTGAAAGGCGATCCAGCTGTTGTTGACACAACGTTACTACCATTTATGAGAAGCAACTGTATCTATACCTCGAACATTTCGGTGGTTCCCTACCCTGGTCCTGATATATGCCGCTTCAGCCTGGATGATCAGTCCTGCGTTGCTCTCGATATTGACAATAGCTGGCCCTTCCCAGAGGACCTATGGTTCAAAGCAAGCGTTTCCAACGCCGAGGATTGGTTGAGTTGAAGTTCATTTCACTGCTTGTTATTTGTTGTGTGATGAAAACTTTAGTATTTGCTAGAATGTTTTGTTGGAAATAATCTATAATCCAACATGTATCCTTGTTGTCGTTGTGTGTTGATGACTTGTTGTATTTAATGAATGGTACATTTCAGTTGCAAATGCATGTCATAGACTCAATTTATGAATGGTTTTCGAGTCACTTCTTGGAGTGTGACTACCGTAGTAGTATAGCCAGCATCCGGTTAGTATATGAAGTTGCCACATCACATAGAGCCAACCTAATATTGGAGTATGCTAGCCCTCCACCGGCGCGCCGCTTCAAATGGCGGAGGAAGTGAGAGGTCGCATCACCTTGTGTCCAGATCTGAGATGCCACGTGTACCAGATGAATGACTCCAAGTTCGACCACCGTGATGCTAGGTGCGAGCCCAGGAACACTGTTGGAGAGACCCCCCTCATAATTTTCCTACATTGGTCGTTTGATTCATAGGATAGAATGCTATAGGATTTTTTTCCTATGTAATCATGTTTTAATTGGCAATCTAGCATCCACTCCAACTTTTGTTTCACTTCCTTTGTTCCTACGAAGAGAGTACTTGCTCTAAATGATGTGCCGCTGCAAGAGCCGCCAATATTTATTAACCATGCTCTAAAAAGGTGGACCAGCTTTGGCTATAGTAGTACTGTACTAGGTTAGTAGGTGACCTTGCGCTTGGCTCTTCTCCTCTTCCGGAAGTTGAACAATAATGATGGTACTACATTAGTACTTCTGGAAATCTGACACCAAATGAATTGCTGCACGTCCACCGCTTGTAAGCAAAAGTTTCTCCTCGTGTTGCGAGCCGCCGTGCACGCGTTGGCGAGGGAGAAGGCGTAGTAAGCAAGCTTCTCGTCGTTCTGTGAGTTGACGGGACACATCAAAGTTATTTATTAGTACTCTCTTCAAAAAGGGCCGACCATGTCCACGGCTACCATCCCGTGCTCTGTCATTGAGTACGTGCACTATACACGTGCCATCGAGGAGAAAAAAAATTGCGTAGTACTAGGTGCCATCGAAGTGCACGACTCACTTACGCACTGCATATCTCCATTTTCTTACATGACACGCCACCTTGATGCTAGATTTCCCACGTGTCATGGAGGCATATAGTATGATTTTGTAAAATGGAGGCATATAGATGTCCTGCGTGTCGGCAAAAGGATGAACAAAGCTCATGTCTTAAACGAAAGAGTGGAAGAACATAGATTCCCGACGACCGAGAAGGAGCAACAAATCTCGGGGTGGAGCGTCTGCACTCATAATATTTTATATTATTCAGCGATATAAAATCAACCAAATCTCTCCATGTTCGTATACCATTCTATAGTATGAGAATAACTTTGAACGTAATCCATTGATTCACTCTATCCAATGTTCATAGTTGGAAAATCCAAACAAAACCAAGCACTGGATCAACTCTTTTTTCGAGATCAACTCTTTTAGCACTTATACCGCCTGCCCACCTAGCCCACCTATATATCCGCTCACGTGTGATGACCACAGGAGCTATCCACTCAGATTGTATGTTAAAAAAATAAAGGTCGATAACTAATGCGGCACCTCGGGCCAACGCGGCTAGATCGATTTTGCACGAGAAATTACACACCATGTTTCGTTGACATGTGGTCCCGTTCCAACATGTCAGTGAGACGACGGCGAGTGTCCGAAAGGACGTGTAGGCCGGGGCGCCTCTTCGTGTACCGTGGCAAACTGGCAACCGTCCACCGACTCTTCGCCTTTCCCTCTCGATTTGGAACTGCTGTCGCACGCTCTTCTGCCCTCCTCATTTGCCTTCACCCTTCCTTCTGCCATTGTTCGATCATCTTCTCCATGGAGGGAACAAGCCGGAAACGACCCCGTTATTCTTGCCCTGATCTAAAAGATGACGTGGTGGGGGAACTCATTGATCGGTGCGACGTCATCACCTCGGCTAGCATGGCAGGTTCGTTCAAGCCCATTCTTGACTCAACTAATAACATCATTACAAGGAACCCAAGGGTCCAGGAGCGGTTTGATCTCCCCTATCTTCTTCGCCATGACCCTGCTCGCTGGCGAGCGGACGACGGAGACCTCGCCTTGTGCAAGTTGATGCCGCTTGATAATGATACGTGTGATGTCAAGATGCCATCACTTAAGGGTAAGTCCTGGGCTGGCGCACATAGAGATTGGGTTGTTTATATTGGGTACAATTGCGAGTGGGAACTTGTGAATGTGTACACTCATCAGCGGATTCCACTTCCAAAAATCTCTGAGTGCCCTGAGGTTGAGCACACAGATGATCTACGTACGTTCAAATACAATCATGGTGATTGTCGTCTACTGAAGATAGCAATTTGTCGAGTTCCCAACCGCTCTCGGAATTACAAGAACTATCAAGTTGTTGCTATCTTCGACAAGCTTGTTGCCGTCCTTCGTGGTTCGACTGGATGGATATTGCTCAAAAATCAGTTTCTATACACGGATGTGTACTGTGATGCAATTGAATACGAGGATCTTGTGTTTGCTGCCACCACTCGTGGCACTGTTTTTGCATTGGATCCTCGTAGTTTCAGTACGTTTGTCTTCCACCGTAATTATAATTGTTTCATCCACATGCATCCGAGTTAGCAAGTTTCCCTTCTCTACTAATTAACCATCTTCTTGTGTTTCCAAGGTCCTATGAACATTCCACCACCTATACTTGAAAAAATTTATAACCAAGGGGGAGATGACGATGGTGATTATCACGAGCATGAGGACGAGGAGGGCCCATATACTCAGTGGCGCCTGGCAACTTCCGATGGATCACCCCTTCTTGTCTGTATACAGCCCACTGCTGATGTTACTACTAAGGAAGCAGGTGTTGTCTCCCATGGTTGAACTCTCCGGACCTATTCCAACACCCGTTGCATGGTATTCGGGGTGGATACTACTGTGCTAGCGCCAACACCTTCTCCCTGGTACAGTATTGATAGTCTTGGAGAAAACTTGCTCTTCCTTGGACAAAACTATCCAATGATGGTGAAAGCCAATCCAGCTGCTGTTGACACAATGTTACTACCATTTATGAGAAGCAACTGTATCTATACATCGGACATTTCGGTGGTTACCGACACTGGTCCTGATATAGTAGGCCGCTTCAGCCTGGATGATCAGTCCTGCGTTGGCCTCAAGATTTACAATAGTTGGCCCTTCCCAGAGAATCACTTGTGGTTCAAAGCAAGCGTTTCCAACGCCGAGGATTGGTTGAGTTGAAGTTCATTTCATTGCTTGTTATTTCTTGTGTGATGAAAACTTTAGTATTTATAATGTATTGTCGTTGTCCTTGTGGGTTGATGACCTGTTGTATGTAATAAAATGATATGCCTGTGATAAACTTACTAAATTTATGAATGTCTATCGAGTCGCTTCTCTGAGTGGGTGCTGCGGCGAGGCAAAAATATATTTTCCGAATACATAATTGTACGTGCATTGCAACAGGTTATCGGATGAGGCCAATCAATACAATAGTACACTATTTGTACTAGCTTCACATGTTGCACTATTTCTACGTCTACGTACGTAATACAACAAGTTTTAAACTTGAGACCAGCCACCCATCCTCACAAAGAACACTTTTTAACCTAGCACAGACTCCAGGAAATTTGGCCACAGTGTGAGGTGGGCCATATGTTAATATGTTCGCTGTACGTAACCGGCACCTCGAATCCTCGATACTACTACTATAAGTAGTACTAGGAGTAGTAGGGTGGCATGGGCCAGAACAAGCATTCATGTCCAGGAGTACGGCACACGCCACCAGCATGACTTCCATTTGACACCATATTTCTTGGAGTCCGTGCTACAGCAATCTCTTCAATATAGTCGTTTCTCTAACTTAGCCATCGCGCGGCGGGCGAGGTGGGGGTTTCCCGATAGTCGGTTTCCTCAACTGCGGTCCCACTTGTAAGGCCAACTCCAACGCACGACCCCAAACGGACCTCCGTTTTGCCCGGATTCTGTCTGTTTGGGTAGGGCAATGGGGTCGTGTCCGGGCCATTTCTCGGATGCGGTGGTCGTGCGCCGAACACGCGACCGCATCCCGGCCGTGTACATTTTTCTTTGCAAACACATATCTTTTTTTCATCATTGATTTTTTGGTACATGGAAATACATCACCAAATTTTTGACTTGAAAAGCAAGACTAAAGAAAACAAGAACCACAAGAATACATTTTAGAAGATATCCAACTTCCATAACTGCTCCTGTAAGTTGGATTAGTGCCTTCTCGATGCATTCATTGTTGATCTGCGGAGGCTCGATCTTGCGTGCTTCTTTCTTCTTCGAGTGTAAAGAAGTAGACATGTCTAGCCTCTATTCTGTCAACAAGTGCACCAGTCTCATCTCTAGCCTCTATGCTAGCTAAAAGTGCTAGAACATCTACTAAATTGCGCTCTATCAATATATCGTTGTACTCTTCTTCCCAATACCAAAACTTGCATCCATTCTACACAATAAAATTTTAAGTTAGCACTTCTAGTCAAATCTGAGAGCACAACCGAAGATTTGGTCGAGTTCTTCCTCCTTTTGCCGACACGTGGGACATCCAGCATCCAGGTCGTGTCATGCAAGAAAATAGAGTGGTAGGTGAAGCCACGTGATGTGAATCTTGGGTTAAACTGTAAATAGAATCTTACTACTCTTGAGTAACTCCAAAAGCGGCCACTGAAGATCTTTATTGGATTTGTTTTTCATCACCAGCACGTCGAGGTGAAAGATGTGCAGGTTCAGTGGGTCCTCTTGTGTTTTCACTGACATGTGGGGCCGCATATGAGCAAACAAACGATGGGCTCCGCGCGTCTGCTGGCTGGCTGAGAAGAGGGATAGAGGAGGGCTGAGCACGGACTCCAAGAAATTTGTTCTACGTACTTGATATAGTGGAGTAACCAGCACCTCGATATAGTGGGGTGGTATGGGCCATAACTAGCATTCATGTCTAGCAGTACGGCACACGCCACCCACACGAGTCCCATCCGACACCAATTTTCTTGGAGTCCGTGCTAGCTACAGCCATCTCTTCTCCCGCCTGTTTTCTCAGCCATCGCGCGGTGGGCGGCCTGGGGGTTTGCCGATAGTCGGTTTGCTCAACTGCGGTCCCACTTGTAAGTGAAAATGCAACATAGCACGCATTCCCCCTTGAGCGGCGTGCCGGACAAACCGTGTGGGGGTGCGACGTGGACATGGCAGGCTTTTCCTTTTGAACTTGTAACTTGTAAAATTTGGTTCTGCTCCATGGGGCGACCGATAGATAGAAATAACGATTTTCCCTAGAGTAATGAGAAGTTTGGTTCTGGCACGGTTCATGCATGGAGTACGTAGGAAAATTATGAAGTTGATGCGAAAGGTAAGATAATTACTAGTAGTACCACATACTACTACATGGATTTGACGGAAAGATAAAGATACATACGGATCCATCAACGACATCCTCACGCCCTAGTGCACCGGGTCACCAACCGACGTGTGAGGAGCAGCGGCGTTGGCGGCAAGCTCAACGTGCTTCTGAACAATGCCGTCCAAGTTTGCCCTGGGGTCCAAGAAGGCCAGCGTCCTATCGTCCTCCTCTTGCATGTAGTAGTCCTTGTGGACGAATTGCGCGTAGACATGGGTGATTATGTCGATGGTGTCTTGCTGCGCGGCGAGCGCGACCTCGAGGTGGACATTCTCCGGCGCGACGGAGGGCAGTCGCAGGGCCACCAGTGCATCGAAGAGGTTGTCACGATAGAGGCCGTTGAGGGTGGCAGGCATCATAGAGCCTGGGCGCGTGGGCTGGAGGCGTACGTCAAGGTCGTCCGCGAGCTTCTTGACGATGGTGAACTTGTCGAGGAAGCCGACGAGGACCTCGTCGAACAAGGAGACGAAGCTGTCGTCCAAGTGGCCCCTCGCCCTGGCGGCCTCAAGCACTACCTGGAGACGTTCCTCGGTGCCGGGCCGCAGTCCGGCGTCGTGGACCATCTAGCACAGTCGGCTGATGCTCGCGCTCATCGCCTCCATGGGTCTAGCTTCTAGTCAACTGATCTTGCGATTGGAGTGATCACTCTTGCCCTTGGGTGCGTAGGTGCGTAGGATTTTGTAGATTGGACTGGCGGGAGCCTTTGTATGAGAAGTGCAGACTGCGTTGAATTCACGTGCGTGTTGGCCATCTACTCCTCGCCCCTCTACTACACCTGCCTTTGGCTGTATGACAGGTTGGCCAGCCACTCGTTGGACCCACGTGTCATACACCCAAAGGCAGGTGCAGTAAGTCAATGAAGCTGCGTCCCCCTCCGTGCCCGTGCATGCTTTCAATGACTTGAGACTACCAAACATCACATGCGGTGGTTAGTTCATTGCATGTAATCCTATTAAGTAGCAAAAAGACATTAAGTTACCTCGCCGATAGGAATAAAACAATACACCTTGTATTTTTTTACAGAGGGAGTAGTACATTTTTTGTGACATGCATTACTAGATATTGCTAGTCAAATACTAAATCCAGATGGACGTGGTAGTACTACTAAATCCAGACGGTGGTGCTAGTACTAGTAGTAGTAGTAGTAGTAGTAGTAGTAGTACCAATGTAGTAGCACTGTACTACCCCTTGGTCAGATTATTACGTGCTGCTCCTCACAGTGAAGTGACAAGACCCTACGCCGGAGATGACACCTGAGTATAGGTGCCGTGTTCGGCATACCATAGTCAGCCTCACCGTCTGCAATCACTATCATCATGGCTGTAGACCTAGCATGCTTTCAACTAGCCGTGTTCGACATAATTTCCCGTGCGTAGATGCCCGTGCATTGCACGGAACACCATGATTGGGGGGTGGACGGCGCCGGCAGCGGCCATCGCGCCAGATTTTTCCATGGCCTTCTAGATGTGGTGGGGAGGAGATAAGGCTGATTGTGAGAGACAAGGAGTTGTTTGTAAATAGGGAACATGTGCGGGCATCTTTTTGCAAAACTGGAGAAGTTTGGTTTGTATGCGTCAGATCTAGATCCGACGGCTATTGGTGAAAGATGGCAGGCACAACGTCATCACCAACTTAGGACCTGTTTGATTCGCAGGGTTTTGAAAACGCGGGAATAGGACACGGCAATATTACAAGTTTCAAACTGATATTACAAATGTTAGGAGTAATGCTGCACCTACGAAGAGGGAATTACTAGGAAGTTTACGTAAGAACTTTCGTTACTTTAGGTGGATGCAGCATTATCGTACAAACTAAAATCCACCGCCCTGACAAGTGACTAATAGGCAAATAAGTTTTCGAGTCTCTAGCCACTTGATGTTTCAAAAACAAATTTAGCTTCTGCGGAGACTTTGTCATTTAGGCTTAGACGCTTGCGGTGATCAGCACGCCATTCATTATTGCGCCAGAGAACACCAAACCTCATTACCTTGAGCACACTTGCCTCCAGAACAAAGAACCTGGCCAATTTAATCTCAGATGTGCTACCTCGGTAGTCGATCAAATCAATTTCTGTAAGATGGAGATCAAGGCATTCGATGAGATTGTTATAGTGCAGCACATTTTTCACTTTCGGGTCTTTTTTTATCTGCAAAAGAAGAGAACATATTAGAGCAGCTGGCTATATAATATTGCCGTGTCATCAAGAGGTACCAATATCATTCGCTCATACGATAGGGTTGGCTGGCTAGTGATATTTTTTCACTCTCTCTCTCTCTCTCTCTCTCCTTCTCTTTCCTCTCATTTACCTAGGAGTACGTGAAGAGCTTGGGCATTTGTTGCCTTCCACTATGTGGCCGATGCCATATTTCGCAAAAGTATGCCACATAATACGCATCGATGTTAAATCAAAAGATTTTGGCACCACTCTCGCGATGTGAGAGAGTTGGCACCGCTCTGCACACAGACCCACATGTATAAACAAATCAATCAAACCAACAACACCAGCCTCTCACTCTCCCAAACAAGTGTTTTTTTATTGCCTCAGTCCTCTCTCTCTCGCGCGCAAGTGTTTTTTCATTGCGTGAGTTAATTTGGCACCGGAGCAAAGTAGGTGATCCAGATTGGGGCACCAGGTGAGCAATGGAGGGGCATCGATGCCAAATGCATCACAAGTGAATTTGGCACGTGTTTTGGCCTACATAGTGGAGGGCCATTATAGCCCACTTTTGTACTACCTCTTATTTAGTATAAAATTTTGACCATATATTTATGTAAGAAAATGCCAATGCATTTTACTAAAAATTACACCATTTGAAATTATGTTCAAATACGAATCCAACGATATAGTTCTTAGTGACATGCATTAACATTTTGTCAGTTAAATCTATGGTCAAATTTTCATACTACAAAATAGGAAGAGTAAACCAGGACGGAGGTAGTACTTGCTCTTAGGGTAACCATAGAGTTACTGGAGTAGTCTAAGTTACTTTCCACTATGACTAGCCAAGGCTACTATAGTAGTACAACAAAAAAACGATGCAGGTGATCACGTGAGAAAAAATACCAAAAACATTTCTTTCAGTGCAGAGCGTAGATGCAGTTTTGAACACTACACTTGTCATCGTAATTTGGGAAAATTACGAAAAATTTGAGCTACGTTGTGATTACCGTTTACTAATAGGAAAGAATTTTCGCCTCGATGAGTAGCTTCTCCGTGCACGGAAAGCATGTAAGGAATCCAACAACTTGATCCAGATTGGGGCCGATAGATTTTATTGCCAAGATCTTTACTGTGCGCATAGACTGGGTCAAGCTTGTGGGAATCATTTTCTAGAAGACGATCGTAAATACATTAAGAAGAAATTTAAAAATGTGAATTTCAAGAAGACGGAGAAGAAGATGAGTGCTGTACCTGAACGATTACGGATCCAATAAAGAGTTCGGAGAATTTGGCAGACGAGTGCACCAACGTTGTCAATTTCGGCGCGTCAATGACCCTGAATTTTGTTGGACCTTCTAGATCCGATACAAGAAATCTCTCAAGGAAAGGCGCATTCTCAATTACCATAACATGGAACAGCTGGAGTGATCTCCTTCCCAATTGATGTCTTGTTGCAGGGCCAGCAAGACTCATAAATCCATCGAAGATTTGTCGATGCGATGTGGAGGCTAATGAACCCGTGGATCTGCTCAACACGAAGGTACTCGAGCGCAGTACAGCTGCGGAGCAGGTGCTCCATAGCCTTCTTCGAGATGACAGCGTCGAAGAGGTCGAGCTGCTTGAGTTGAGGGAGAAGAAGGGCGGGCGCGACATTAATCTGGGGAAGATAGCAGGAGCTGAAGCTGGCGCGGCACAGCGTTGGCGCGAGGCGGAGCGCGGACGGCGGCAGAGAGCGACATCATCCAGCTTCAAAGATGAGCTCCTTGAGCTAATCTAGGGCGGGGGATAAGAACCACTCGTCGAACTTGGGTTGGACCTTGCAGTTGGTACTGAACATGCGGATGTCAATGCGTCTGGCTGGCCCAGGGTGCGATGAAAGGATCTTGGAGACTGTGGCCATGCGTTTGTAATCCCCGTCGCAGAGGCAGCTGTCGACGGTGAGGTTGAGGGGATGCGGCGCCAGAGGGGGTGCCACCACTAGGAGAGCAGGGCAGTTCGCACAGCAGATTTGGTGGGGAGGAGGCCGATGATGACGAGCAGCATGTCATCGGGGAGGCTGCTGATGAAGTCCAGGCTCGCCGGATGCAGTTTTGGCTCGAGCCGCCTCCGCTTGTTGGCTGCCTCGCCGTCCATCTCAACCGGCGGCGCCGCCGGTGTACACGTGTGCTGGTGTGTGTTGTGTGTTGGGTGTGCGCGAGTGCGTCCTTCTGTGCATGCCGCCGCGCACTGGTGAATTGTGCGCGAGTGTGTCCTCCATGCGGAAGAAGTGTGTCCTCAATGCGCCCTCAATTTACTAGCGTGCGGGGTGCTACCCCGCGTGGTTTCAACTTTGTTTACTTCACCGGGTGTCAGATGGGCCTCTAGTTTACTTATTTTCACCCACTGCCACATGGGCCAGCACACGAAGATACAGAACACGAGCTGACAAGGCAGCTAGGGGTGGGCATAAAAACCGATGAACCGAACACCGAACCGAAACCGTAACCCGAAAAACCGATTTTTTGGTTTTTACCAATGATGCAGAAAAATTCGGTTTCTACACTCAATAACCGAATTAAGTTCGGTAGGTTTGGTTTTATTTTCGGTTAACCGGAAAAGATACCGAACAGCGGGTACGCATGTCTTCCAGGCAGTTGTACGTCGCTATGGAGCATGCAATCGAGCCCGCGTGCGCCTGCGCGACCACATGCGTGCAGCCCTGCAACCAACATGCATGCAAGGCCCAAAGGAAGCTCAGCCACGTGACTGCATGAGTCTGTGGGCTTCTTTTTTTATTTTATTTTAGTCGACTTAGTGGGCTTCTTCGCATAAGGCAGAGCAACCGGTCGGCAACCATCATGTTTAGTCCCACCTCGTTTGTTTAAGGAGAAGTAGACAACAAATCGTCTATATAATAGGCCATGCGTGAGTGCTGTTGGGAAAAGCGCAAAGCGCACTATTCACGTCTCGGTGTATCGGTATATACCGAAACCGAACCACAATTTTCAGTCAACCGAAATATCGGTTACCTGTTTTGCACTGCCATTTTCGGTTTCCAGTTCAGCAAACCGAATTTAATAAAATACCGAATGGTAAAAACCGAATTTTCGGTTTATACTGAATGCCCAGGCCTAAAGGCAGCATGTGGACCGGTTGACCGGTCAACTAAACAATATACGGAGCAACTAAACAATATACGGAGCTATACGCTGACACAGTGAGCGTATAATCCGTCGGTATAGAGTGTTCGTGTGAGAGGGGAGGCCCGTGAGAGATAGCAGAGTGAGAGAGAGAGAAAGAGCTACTCCCTCCGTTCGATAATGTAGTTCCAACATTTTTTTAAAAGTCAAACTTTTGAAACTTTGACCAAGTTTATAAAGAAATTACTTATATCTACAATACCAAAGATAAATGATAGTATGAAGTAAGTACATGTTGTGATGAATCTAATGATCTTTCCAGATGTAAATGTTTTTCTCCACATATACCTGGTCAAACTTTTCTGAGGTTTGACTTTTCAAAACATCCATATGCTTATGGACGTGAGAGAGTCCCTAACGAGAGAGAGAGAGAGAGAAATAGAAAGAGTGAGTGAAAAAGTGTGTGTGCGTGTGTGAAAGATACATGGACAACACTCGAGAAAAGTCGAGAAAAAACGTGTGTGTCTTATGCAAACATATCACAGATGCATCTTCGACAACGGAAGCAAGGTGAGGAGATAGTGTGTGGTTGTTTGCAACCGAGAGAGCAAGACCCCTAGCACGTGGCCAAGAGGGGTCTAACATACAAGGGAGAGAGGTCGAGAGAGACGTACAGAGAAAATGCAGACATGGGGAGGAGAGAGTGTATGTTTGTCATAGAGAGATCCCCTGGAGATCGTGATGGGACTACATGGGTGTGAGATCGAGTGACAAGGTGTGTGCGCGATAGAAGATACCCCGAGATATATCGAGATAGACATATGGATGGAAGGAGACAATACGTGTGTTCCTGATGGCTAGTGAGAGATAATCATACTTAGGGGGGAGTGCTTGCGCCTATGATGGAGTGAGGGATTATGGTACTTATTAGCGGGGTGCGTGTCACATAGAGAGAGAACAAGGGTGGAGAGTGTTGGATGGGTCTATATGTATAGCGCGAGCAAGACATGTGTATGTGTGAACCAGGGAGATATAAAGTTTGAGAGAGATTGAGGAGCCCCGATAAGGCTGAGTGGTGCGTCAGATAGCTGAGAGGGGGAAAGAGATATTCCATCCGCTCGATAATGCAGTGCATGTAACTTTTTTAGAAGTCAAACTTTGGAAACTTTGATCAGGTTTACACAAATGTTATTTATATCTTCAATACCAAAGATACATCATACGAAACTACATCTCATATGGTGAATCTAATGGTATATGTTTGCCGTTCCAGATGTAACTATTTTTCTCCACGTACATGGTCAAACTTTGTGATGTTTGACTTCTCAATAAATCAATATGCTATGGACTGAGGAGAGTGCCTAAGTCGAGAGGGATCAAGTGTGTGTGAAGGAGAATGAGTAAGTGTGCAAAAAGAGTATGTGTGTGAAAGAGAAAGTGACAACAAACGATAAATTACAGAGAGTGTGTGTTTTTTCGTTTCTTAGGCGAACATATCACGCATGCATCTCCGAGATAGAAAAGCGAGGCGAGGAGATACACGAAGATAGCTAGTGTGTGATTGTTTGCAACGGAGAGAGACACCCCTATAGAACATGTCCAATAGAGGTCTGGCCAACAAGGAACAAAGGTCGAGAGGGACACATGGAGAACATGGACGCATGGGGAGGGCGAGAGGGTGTGTTTGTGATAGAGAGACCCCCTCGAGATCGTGAGGGGACTATATGGGTGGGAGATCAAGGGCGGTGCGTGCGCGATAGAAAGATGCCCCGAGAGAAATCGAGATAGACCATGCACATGTTTGTGATGGAGACTAAGATTAGCTAGTCATATACATATAGGGGGGACTGCGTGTGCCTACAATTGAGTGAGATACCATCATACTTGGATAGCTAGGCATGAGATTGTGTGTGTGTGCGTGTGAGATGGAGAGAGAACGAGGGAGAGAGATAGAGTTTTAGATGGGCCTATCGAGTGCGAGTGAGATATGCATGTGTATGTGTGACCCAGGTAGATGGAGAGTTTGAGAGAGAGGGGGAAGAGCTCCGAGACGACAGAGTGGTGCGTGAGAGAGTTACAGGCAACGAGCCAAGGAATTTGTGTGCGTACGATGAGTGCACAAGATATCTAGCTTGGACTAGAGAATCATACATAGTGTGCGAGAGAGACCTATAGATGGAGTATATATGCATGCGAACTAGAAAGACCCCCCCCCCCACCCACGCACACACACAAAGAGAGAGAGATGGAGAGAAAGAGAGAGGACCAACAAGGTTTGTGTGTTGGATGCGTGCGACAGAATTGAAGATTGTCGGAGAGAGAGAGAGAGAGCAGGAGTCCGGGAGAGGGGGAGGTCGCGTTTTATGCATTAAAGACTGATATAAACCATGTTTCGATATAAACTTGTATTAAAATATTTAAATTGGAGAACATGTTGTCTGCAATCCACACATGAACGGATATATGCGTATATCAAACAAGTTCATTAATTTGACTTTCAACATGTTCATGTAGTACTATAATACTGTACAACATGCTATTCGATTGAGGTGTTCAATTTTGGATTTAGTTCACTATTTTGACCTGGTGAACGAGCTATTTCATTGAATCGAGATATTTCATTTTGGGTTTGATTCCCGTTTTTAGTGGGTTAACTATTTGTCATATAGTAAATCGCTAGCAACGAGCATGTAAAAACACATTACTCCCGAGCATCATCTCTCCATCTAAAAAAGAAGTGGCAAGCTAATATTTCTAAATTTGATTCGAATCGACTTTTTTTTATCTTGATTCGAATCGACCTGGTAAGGTAGACGTGGATGCTCGTTCTCCCAAATTTTGAATGAACCATTAAACATCCTCTGCTCGGTGGAATTCGCCCGAGCAAATAAATGGGAGACGCGAAATTACCGTCCTATGTGGGAGACGCATTAATTGGCCCGTTGTGCATGGAGGGTAGGTTCGTAACTTCATCCAAGCGCGCCTTTTCCTCGGCCGAAATGACATGTGCCGAATAATTCATAAACCATGGTTGGCAAAACACGCTCTCCTCACCCGAAATAGCCCGTGCCCACTATTTCAAAACACGCTCTCCTCGCCCTAAATCGCTCGCGCCCACTATATTTCAAAACACGCCCTCCTCGCCCGAAATCGCTCCCGCCCACTATTTGGGGAGAAGCAAAGTTACTCTACTATCCCCGACCCTCAGTACACAGACCCAAGCCGAGAAGCCTAAAGGCAGGGGTAGAACTGTAACTCCCCCTCACATTTCAGACAA
>NC_057805.1:453276325-453319320 GCF_018294505.1 Triticum aestivum | reverse complement strand
TGTTGTATATCACTATATTTTTACATCAGCATGTATTTTGTTAATCGACGTGAATCCAACCTTTGTCTGATCTAAAATTTGTTGTAGCAAAATGTTAAAGGCGCCAATGTTGATTTTTGTAAAGAAAATTGTCTGGTAGTTTTGCATACTGAGCTGCATGAGTGTACTATCTCATATCATGCACATTACTGAATTGTAGTGCTGCTCTGCTTGCCCATTCATTCATTGTGTCAATGTTGCTTTCGTATTACCTTGCCTGGCTAATGATAGTTGTGCCATATTGTGTTAATTTGGTGTTGGCTAGTTGCCCAAACGTTCGTTGTGCCAATCTTGCTTTCCTATTATCTGACTTGGCCAATGATAGCAATGCTAGTGTCTTAATTTGGTGCAGGCTGCTGAAGATAAGAAGACAAACTCTGAAAACAGCAAGGCAACCCCATTGTTTCTTTCCAATAAATCTAGGCCAGGTAATATGCCAATAACTCATGATTAATGTGTTTGGTTCCCCTCCTAATTTATGTTATGATGTAGTGGTCGAGACACTCTCCACTATCAATAATACAAGCCTACCAAAGTCGCCATCTGAATCTGTTCAGTATCCTCTGTCTTCAATGCAACGGAAAAAATGTATGTTTGTGAACGAATTAATGGCTGAAGGAATGATGGAAATGGTGGAGGAATCAGAGGTGCAGAGTCGTGCGACACAACAACTGATCAATGTTTTCAGAGACAGTGTAGAAGAGCAGCAAGAACTTGACCACATGCTTATGGGCATCATCTGTGCTGAGGTTGCAGATTGTGACGTTGTAGATCATTAGGTTCTGTTCATTTATTTGCACTGGCATCAATCTTTGATTGCCCAGTGGATGTAATTTCTTGTAATATATGCTGGATGTGCAATGTTTTTCCCTGTATGCCGTACCTTTGCTTGATCGGTTTTGGTCCTGTGCATAATTGCTCGTCGTAATGGGCTCAAATTATCTAATTTGGCCTAAAGACATGTACGAACTTTAGTGGGCCCATTAAGTTAATGGGCCGTTACCAGGCCGAAAGTTAATGGTCGGCCCTCTTAACTCCCGAGTCGTTAACAGGCTGACATCAAAGCGGGCAACAGGTGGACCCATTTGATTTCACGGGCCGTTAACAGGCCTTTACTAAGTTCGGGCTACATATGGCCCAACTATACTGTGGGCCTTTTGCAGGCCGAAAGAGACAGCAGGCTTGTACTGGACCATGTAGAGCATGGGCTGCTAAGAAGCCGAAAGTCAGGTCATATTGTAAATGGCCCAACTGTGTTGTGGGCCTTTAGCAGGCCGAAAGACAAACCGGGCTGGTATTGGACCATGAAGGGCATGGGTCGTGAAAAGGCCAAAACTCAGGTCCGACTGCAAATGGCCCAACTCATTTATGGTCCGTTAACAGGCTGAAAGGCACACAGGGCCGGGAATTGGCCCAACACTTAAATGGGTCGCTAAAAGGCCAAAACTCAGGTCCGACTACAAAGGGCCCAACAGATATATGGGCTGTCACCAGGCTGAAAGACACACCGGGCCGGAAATTGGCCCAACACTTAAATGAGTCCTAAAAGGCCGAAACTCAGGTCCGACTACAAATGGCCCAACTGCTTTATGGGCCGTCAACAGGCTGAAAGACACACCAGGCCGGAAATTAGCCCAATATTTAAATGGGTCGCTAAAAGGCCGAAAGATGTACATCGTGAAAATTGGCCCATCCATACCTCGTGGGCGCCAAATCACCTTCTCCCCGGAAGATCCCTTCTCCCGAGCTGCGAAACCTCAGCCCCTCCTCCATGGCGCCCCCCACCGCACCAATTTCACAGCCGCCCTCCTCCCTAATGCCGGAGACGTTGTCCATTTGCCGTCGTGCACTGGGCCGTGTGCCTCTTACTCCGTGCTGCTGGAGCTGCCTCGACGACTGCCGCGTGAACCGTACCGGAGCCGATTCACCCCCGCCATTGTTCACGGCACCAGAGCGGCTCCAACTTCGGATCCGCCCAGAGTCCCGGCGCTGCTTCCCCGTAGCCATCGACCGTCGCGACATTGCTGTTTCCCTGCCGCCGGTGGCCACCGCAACCGCGCCGGCCTCACCGACTCGGCAGCTGGACCTGTCTACTTCACCATGCCGCCAGATAGCTCGCACCCTCATCTCAAATCACTTTATTTAGGCGTCAGTTGTCTGAATTTTTATTCTGGGCCAATCGATTCCTAATGGGAAGCAGCACCCCTCGAGGCGGCGGAGCTCCTAGGCTGCCGGTTGACTGGTGTCTAACGTAAGGGTGCGGGGCCACAAGTTCATCGCGGTAGCAGCGCTTAGATGGCTATCTTAGAGTTGTGTGGGTTCAAGGTACTGCCGCCGCCGGATCTGGATGACGGGGAGTCTTTGTGGATTGGCCCGGGGGCAGCGCAACCACGACAGTGTGGTGGGGCGGGGAGCGGGGTTTTGGCCGAGGCCACGGACGGCGGAGGCAAGCTGCTCTGCCGTTGGTCGCTGGCTCTTCGGGGAAGATTCCTAACAGTGTCAGCCGGGAGGCACAAGACGGTCATCAAGCCATCCGGCGTAGATCGGACAATACCAAAATAAAATAAAATCATGTGACCCCAATTTTGTCTCAGTCAACAGACGTGTGACCACTCTCGTACCTTGCTGTTGATCTCTTAGTGTATTTCTTCAGATCAAAGAGATGTGTCATTCTTAACATTATGCGTTATCTGCATCTTCAGCCACACCGTCTTCCGACTCACCGCAGCTGCTCCAACAAGGGAAGCATACACCAGAAGGGAACTATAGTCCCCACTCAACAGTTCCCTGCATCGAATGCGCGTGCCCGACATGGACAACCACAACAACTGCAGGGCCATCGACAAGTCAGCACATGATGCTCACTCCTATGGATGGCGGCCAGTTAGGTTGTACCCTCATCTTACTTGTGTGCAACATTTATGGCTTTGTTATTCATCTAAGCATGGAAAATAGATTATTACATTTCACTGTATATTCATGTTGATCTCTTACAGGTCTTGTTCAGGAGTTAACGATGTTCCATAGTTCAGCTAAGATACTTGTTCTTTAGGTAACGTTGTTCCATAGTTATCATCCATCAGCCAATGCTATCCTATAGGCTGGTGATTATAGTATTATACCACTTCTAGTATTACCTATGTTGTTCTTTAATATTTTGTGTGCCATCTAGTTAATCTTGAGTACAAACGATACATATTCTGTAGCTTTCATCTGTGTTCTCCCTTTAGTTTTTGAGACCTGTTGCTGCTAGTTAACCCCAGTCCTACTATTTATGTCGTCTCCTACAGGCACTCAGTACATAAATCTAACTACTAGTTGTCTTCCATGCATGTCAGATATAATTGCACACATTGATATATCCACAAGAACCTCACGGAGCAATGTAAAGGCCAATAAACTTGATGTCAATGATACCCAATATGATGGAACATGTAAAGGCAGTACTTCAGAAGACTTGCAGAAAGATGTTGAATCCTCTTCACCCCACAAGGTCCTTGATCTAACTTGGCCCGTGATATGGGTACAACATGCATACAATGTCCTGGAGTGTATGTACTCTGTTGCAATGCCATGTGCTTAGCATGCTGATCATGCATGTAAATATGTCATGCCTTCCTGTTTTTCAGTACCTATTCCATTCATGATAACATGTTTTCAAATTCAAGAACTGTCATTCTACTCTATCGCAATGCCATCTGCTTAATTTGGACATCATGCTTCTGAATATCTTATGCATTGTTATTCATCAGTACGTACTTCATCTGTCTACCATACCATGGTTTTTTACATTGAAGTGATGTTCTAGTGCTCTGTTGCAATGCCATCTTAGTTTCCCAATCATACACGTGTATGCTGCCTTAGTTTTTTCTGTACGTATTCCGCTAGCATAGAGTTTTCATTCAACTAGTGTCTTTTTACTGTGTTGTCCTGTCGTATCCCTAGCTCTTACACCATACTCCCTCCGTCCGGATTACATGTTGCCCAAATGGATAAAAAGGATGTATCTAGAACTGAAATATGCCTAGACCCATCCATTTTTTTCCAGATGGAGGGAATACATGTCAATATGTCATGCCTTTCTATTCTTCGGTACCTATTCCATCTCTCTGCTGTAGCATGTTTTATAATTGAAGCACCATTCTTCTATACAAGGCATGCAAGGGGAAGACGAGTATGTTAGAATCTGAAGGGTTACAAATCAGGTCTTTGCAAAAGATCCAAACGCCAGGAGATAATAAACCAACTCCAGTTTTTATAGATACTGCTCCAGCACAGAGAAACCCAACTCCTACTGATAATAAGCAGATTCCAGTGGCCAAAGAACTAGTCCACTCCAGTCCAGCAAAAATATGTCTACTCCATTCTAAGAAGCGTGTGCGTATCCTTGCATCATGAAATTTTATAGCATGTTGATCATATTTTCTACATGTTTCTTACCCATCTCTCTTTTAGAAAATAAGCTTAATAGATAGAAGAATTTCTGCACTGGTATCGTCTGTGAGGAAAGATTCTTGCAGGAATTCTCTGTACTCCAATGCAGATGTAAGTACCTGTTGTATATCACTATATTTTTACATCAGCATGTATTTTGTTTATCGACGTGAATCCAACCTTTATATGATCTAAATTTAGTTGTAGCAAAATGTATGATGAAAGGCCACAATGTTGATTTTTGTAAGGAAAACTGCCTGGTAGTTTTAGATCCTGAGCTGCATGAGTGTACTATCTCATATCAGTGGGTTTGATTACTTTGGTTATGCAGTGGGTTTTCAGTGTTTTTTTACTGTATTGTCCTGTCGTATCCCTAGCTCTTACATCATACTCCCTTCGTCCGGATTACATGTCGCAGAAATGGATAAAACTGGATGTATCTAGAACTGAAATACGCCTAGACCCATCCATTTATTTCCGGATGGAGGGAACACATGTCAATATGTCATGCCTTTCTATTCTTCAGTACCTATTCCATCTCTGTTGTAGCATGTTTTATAATTGAAGCACCATTCTTCTATATAAGGCATGCAGGGGGAAGACGACTATGCTAGAATCTGAAGGGTTACAAACCAGGTCTTTGCAAAAGATCCAAACGCCAGGAGATAATAAACCAACTCCATTTTTCATAGATACTGCTCCAGCATAGAGAAACCCAACTCCCACTGATAATAAGCAGATTCCAGTGGCTAAAGAACTAGTCCGCTCCAGTCCAGCATAAGAATGTCAACTCCATTCTAAGAAGCGTGTGCGTATCCTCGCATCATGAAATTTTATAGCATTCTGATCATATTTTCTACATGTTTCTTACCCATCTCTCTTTTAGAAAATAAGGTTAAATGATAGAAGATTTTCTTCATTGGAATTGCATTCGAGGAAAATATCTTGCGGGAATTCTCTGTGCTCCAATGCTGATGTAAGTACCTGTTGTATATCACTATATTTTTACATCAGCATGTATTTTGTTAATCGACGTGAATCCAACCTTTGTCTGATCTAAAATTTGTTGTAGCAAAATGTTAAAGGCGCCAATGTTGATTTTTGTAAAGAAAATTGTCTGGTAGTTTTGCATACTGAGCTGCATGAGTGTACTATCTCATATCATGCACATTACTGAATTGTAGTGCTGCTCTGCTTGCCCATTCATTCATTGTGTCAATGTTGCTTTCGTATTACCTTGCCTGGCTAATGATAGTTGTGCCATATTGTGTTAATTTGGTGTTGGCTAGTTGCCCAAACGTTCGTTGTGCCAATCTTGCTTTCCTATTATCTGACTTGGCCAATGATAGCAATGCTAGTGTCTTAATTTGGTGCAGGCTGCTGAAGATAAGAAGACAAACTCTGAAAACAGCAAGGCAACCCCATTGTTTCTTTCCAATAAATCTAGGCCAGGTAATATGCCAATAACTCATGATTAATGTGTTTGGTTCCCCTCCTAATTTATGTTATGATGTAGTGGTCGAGACACTCTCCACTATCAATAATACAAGCCTACCAAAGTCGCCATCTGAATCTGTTCAGTATCCTCTGTCTTCAATGCAACGGAAAAAATGTATGTTTGTGAACGAATTAATGGCTGAAGGAATGATGGAAATGGTGGAGGAATCAGAGGTGCAGAGTCGTGCGACACAACAACTGATCAATGTTTTCAGAGACAGTGTAGAAGAGCAGCAAGAACTTGACCACATGCTTATGGGCATCATCTGTGCTGAGGTTGCAGATTGTGACGTTGTAGATCATTAGGTTCTGTTCATTTATTTGCACTGGCATCAATCTTTGATTGCCCAGTGGATGTAATTTCTTGTAATATATGCTGGATGTGCAATGTTTTTCCCTGTATGCCGTACCTTTGCTTGATCGGTTTTGGTCCTGTGCATAATTGCTCGTCGTAATGGGCTCAAATTATCTAATTTGGCCTAAAGACATGTACGAACTTTAGTGGGCCCATTAAGTTAATGGGCCGTTACCAGGCCGAAAGTTAATGGTCGGCCCTCTTAACTCCCGAGTCGTTAACAGGCTGACATCAAAGCGGGCAACAGGTGGACCCATTTGATTTCACGGGCCGTTAACAGGCCTTTACTAAGTTCGGGCTACATATGGCCCAACTATACTGTGGGCCTTTTGCAGGCCGAAAGAGACAGCAGGCTTGTACTGGACCATGTAGAGCATGGGCTGCTAAGAAGCCGAAAGTCAGGTCATATTGTAAATGGCCCAACTGTGTTGTGGGCCTTTAGCAGGCCGAAAGACAAACCGGGCTGGTATTGGACCATGAAGGGCATGGGTCGTGAAAAGGCCAAAACTCAGGTCCGACTGCAAATGGCCCAACTCATTTATGGTCCGTTAACAGGCTGAAAGGCACACAGGGCCGGGAATTGGCCCAACACTTAAATGGGTCGCTAAAAGGCCAAAACTCAGGTCCGACTACAAAGGGCCCAACAGATATATGGGCTGTCACCAGGCTGAAAGACACACCGGGCCGGAAATTGGCCCAACACTTAAATGAGTCCTAAAAGGCCGAAACTCAGGTCCGACTACAAATGGCCCAACTGCTTTATGGGCCGTCAACAGGCTGAAAGACACACCAGGCCGGAAATTAGCCCAATATTTAAATGGGTCGCTAAAAGGCCGAAAGATGTACATCGTGAAAATTGGCCCATCCACTGAATGGGCCGTTAACAGGCTGAAATCTCATCGGGCCTTTATTGAGCCCAAATATATAGCGAGCTGTTAACGGGCTCGAACTGACGATGTGCTGCAATGGTGTCAAATCTTTAACAGGCCGTTGACGGGCCGAATTGGCACATCTTGTATGGGTCATGGGCTTAAATGGACCTGACACAAGTAGGCCTTATATGGGTCGGGCTGCTATTTTTTATTGGGCCGGCCTTTTTCACCGGAATGGGCCACTGTTGGGCCTTGCCACGTGTCAACCTATCATAGGCGCCTCCTGTCCAATGAGTGGATGAAATCTGTCCCAACGGTGAGGCAACACGTGTTTCCTCCGGCCAATGATGATTTTACACATGGAAAATCCCCATTGGTCCGGGCTGTTAACGGGTTATCGGATCCAAAACCGGACCCGATAGCTTAACGGCGTTCCGTTACGGTGGATGCCACGTGTCGGTCACCCTTGACGAAAGCACTTCTGTGACGCGCGATTTATCGTCATGGAAGTGGACACTTCCGTGATGATAATTTTGGTAATGTCATGGAACACTTCTACGACAGCACAGGTATGACTATCTTGATTTTGTCATAAATTTGTCATGGATGTACATGCATTACAGAAAACGTGACCTACTGTGACAAACATGTATCATCACGGAAGTGTCTTTTTTTTGTAGTGCATCCAGGTTCCGCTATTGGTTATTGACCGGAGATGAGTCTCGGTCATGTCTACATATTTCTCGAACCCGTAGGGTCCGCACGCTTAACGTTCTGTGACAATTTGTATTATGAGTTATGTGATTTGATGAACGAAGTTTGTTCGGAGTCCCGGATGAGATCGGGGACATGACGAGGAGACTCGAAATGGTCAAGACGTAAAGGTCGATATATTGGAAGGCTATATTCGGACATCGGAAAGGTTCCGAGTGATTCAGGTATTTTTCGGAGTACCGGAGAGTTACGGGAATTCGTATTGGGCCTTAATGGGCCATACGGGAAAGGAGAGAAAGGCCTCAAGGGTGGCCGTGCCCGTTCCCCATGGACTGGTCCGAATTGGACTAGGGAAAGGGGGCGCCCCCTTCCTTCCTTCTCCTCCTCCCTTCCCTTTTTCCTATTCCATGTGGGAGGTGGAATCCTACTAAGACTAGGGAGTCCTAGTAGGACTCCACACTTTGGGCGCGCCCTATGAGGGCCGGCCTCCTCCTCCCTCCATCCTTTATATACGTGGCCAGGGGCACCCCATAGACACACAAGTTGATCATTGATCTCTTAGCCATGTGCGGTGCCCCCCTCCACCATAATCCACCTCGGTCATATCGTTGCAGTGCTTAGGCGAAGCCCTGCGCCGGTAGATTCTTCATCACCGTCATCATGCCATCGTGCTGACGAAGCTCTTCCCTGACACTCTGCTGGATCGTGAGTTCGTGGGACGTCACCGAGCCGAACGTGTGCAGATCGCGGAGGTGCCGTACTTTGGGTTCTAGGATCGGTCGATCGTGAAGACGTACGACTACATCAATGATACGTCTCCAACGTATCTATAATTTTTGATTGTTCCATGCTATTATATTATCTATTTTGGATGTTTATGGGCTTTATTAAACAATTTTATATCATTTTTGGGACTAACCTATTGACCCAGAGCCTAGTGCCAGTTCCTGTTTTTTCCCTTGTTTTAGTGTTTCGAAGAAAAGGAATGTCAAACGGAGTCGAAACGGAATGAAACCTTCTGGAGAAGTTATTTTTGGGAAGAAAGTAACCCGGGAGACTTGGAGTCCACGTCAAGGAAGAAACGAGGGAGGCACGAGGCAGGGGGCGCGCCCTCCACCCTCGTGGGCCCCTCGTGGCTCCCCTGGCGTATTTCTTCCTCCTATATATACCAATATACCCTAAAACCATCGGGGAACAGAATAGATCTGGAGTTCCACCGCCGCAAGCCTCTTTAGCCACCAAAAACCTCTCGGGAGCCCGTTCCGGCACCCTGCTGGAGGGGGATCCCTCACCGGTGGCCATCTTCATCATCCCGGCGCTCTCCATGACGAGGAGGGAGTAGTTCACCCTCGGGGCTGAGGGTATGTACCAGTAGCTATGTGTTTGATCTCTCTCTCTCTCTCTCTCTCTCTCGTGTTCTTGATTTGGCACGATCTTGATGTATCGCGAGCTTTGCTACTATAGTTGGATCTTCTGATGTTTCTTCTCCCCCTCTACTCTCTTGTAATGGATTGAGTTTCCCCTTTGAAGTTATCTTATGGATTGAGTCTTTAAAGATTTGAGAACACTTGATGTATGTCTTGCCGTGCGTATCTATGGTGACAATGGGATATCACGTGATTCACTTGATGTATGTTTTGGTGATCAACTTGCGCGTTCCACCCATGAACCTATGCATAGGGGTTGGCACACGTTTTCGTCGTGATTCTCCGGTAGAAACTTTGGGGCACTCTTTGAGGTTCTATGTGTTGGTTGAATAGATGAATCTGGGATTGTGTGATGCATATCGTATAATCATACCCACGGATACTTGAGGTGACATTGGAGTATCTAGGTGACATTAGGGTTTTGATTGATTTGTATCTTAAGGTGTTATTCTAGTACGAACTCTAGGGCTGTTTGTGACACTTATAGGAATAGCCCAATGGATTGATTGGAAAGAATAACTTTGAGGTGGTTTCGTACCCTACCATAATCTCTTCGTTTGTTCTCTACTATTAGTGGCTTTGGAGTGACTCTTTGTTGCATGTTGAGGGATAGTTATATGATCCAAATATATGTTATTATTGTTGAGAGAACTTGCACTAGTGAAAGTATGAACCCTAGGCCTTGTTTCCTAGCATTGCAATACCGTTTACGCTCACTTTTATCATTAGTTACCTTGCTGTTTTTATATATTCAGATTACAAAAACCTATATCTACCATCCATATTGCATTGTATCACCATCTCTTCGCCGAACTAGTGCACCTATACAATTTACCATTGTATTGGGTGTGTTAGGGACACAAGAGACTCTTTGTTATTTGGTTGCAGGGTTGTTTGAGAGAGACCATCTTCATCATACACCTCCCACGGATTGATAAACCTTAGGTCATCCACTTGAGGGAAATTTGCTACTGTCCTACAAACCTCTGCACTTGGAGGCCCAACAACGTCTACAAGAAGAAGGTTGTGTAGTAGACATCAAGCTCTTTTCTGGCACCGTTGCCGGGGAGGCTAGGTAAGCGGCACTCACACCCCGTCAACTAAGCTCTTTTCTGGCGCCGTTGCCGGGGAGGTGAGTGCTTGAAGGTATATCTTTAGATCTTGCAATCGAATCTTTTTGTTTCTTGTTTTATCACTAGTTTAGTTTATAAAACAAAATTACAAAAAAATGGAATTAAGGGTGCCTCATATGCTTCATCTTTTTAATATCTTTCGTGAAAATGATGGAAAGGAAAATTGTGCTCAAGTGCTAGAAGAAGAAATCTATAGAATGTTTGGCACTAAATCTTTGAATGATGAGCATGATTGCAATGTTGTTAGTATGAATTCTTTGAATACCCATGATGCTAATGATATGCAAAGCCACAAGATTGGGGATGCTATGTTTAATAATGATGATATTTTTAGCCTCCCAAGTTTTGATATGCAAAGTTGTTATGATGATAGCATGCCTTCTACCTATGACGATTATAGTGATGAAAGTGGGTTTGGAAGAGTGTCAACTTTAGGAAGTAATGATCCCACTATTTTGGAGGATGTTGAATCTTATAATATTTACGAAAGTGGATTTGGAGAGGTCATGACTTTATTTAGTGATGTATCCACTATTTCGGAAGAGGTTTCAATTGATTATGAATTTATGATGAGAACAAAGTTGCTACTTATGATGATTATTGTGATGAAACTTATGCTATAAAGAGTAGTGATGATTATATTTATAAAACTTTTCATGATTATGAGTACCCTTTCTCTGAACATTACTCTTTTAATGTGGAAACAATTTATAGTATTCAAGTCTCTTATGATACTCCCACTATTCCGAATGAGAAGAATATTGCTTATGTGGAGAGTAATAAAATTTGTATGCAAGTAGATCATGAAAATAATGCTTTAGGTGCTGGTTATATTGTTGATTCATTCATGATGCTACTGAAAATTATTATGAGGGAGGAACATATGCTTGTAGGAATTGCAATAATATCAATTTTCCTCTCTATGTGCTTAAAGTTTTGAAGTTATGCTTGTTTTACCTTCCTATGCTATTTGATTATTGTTCCCATAAGTTGTTTGCTCACAAAATCCCTATGCATAGGAAGTGGGTTAGACTTAAATGTGCTAGTCATATTCTTCATGATGCTCTATTTATGTTTCAACTCATATCTTTTATGTGAGCATCATTGAAATCATCATGCCTAGCTAGGGGCGTTAAACGTTAGCGCTTGTTGGGAGACAACCCAATTTTATTTAGTTCTTTACTTTTTGGTTCTGCTTAGTAATAAATAAATCATCTAGCCTCTTATTAGATGTGGTTTTATGTTTTAATTAGTGTTTGTGCCTAGTAAGACCTATAGGATCTTCTTGGATGATAGTTATTTGATCTTGCAGAAAATTCCAGAAACTTTCTGTTCACGAAAACAATTGTTAAAAATCACCAGAACGTGATAAAATATTGATTCAAATTTCAGTAGATCAATAAACAAACTATCTAGGTCTTCCTATTTTGGTATAATTTTTTGAGTTCAGAAGTTTGCGTTAGTTACAGATTACTACAGACTGTTCTGTTTTTGACAGATTCTGTTTTTCGCGTGTTGTTTGCTTATTTTGATGAATCTATGGCTAGTAAAATAGTTTACAAACCATAGAGAAGTTGGAATACAGTAGGTTTAACACCAATATAAATAAAGAATGAGTTCATTACAGTACCTTGAAGTGGTGTTTTGTTTTCTTTCGCTAACGGAGCTTACGAGTTTTCTGTTGAGTTTTGTGTTGTGAAGTTTTCAAGTTTTGGGTAAAGATTCGATGGATTAGGGAATAAGGAGTGGCAAGAGCCTAAGCTTGGGGATGCCCAAGGAACCCCAAGGTAATATTCAAGGACAACCAAGAGCCTAAGCTTGGGGATTCCCCGGAAGGCATCCCCTCTTTCGTCTTCGTTCATCGGTAACTTTACTTGGAGCTATATTTTTATTCACCACATGATATGTGTTTTGCTTGGAGCGTCATTTTATTTTCTTTAGTTTTGCTTGATGTTTGAATAAAATACCAAGATCTGAAAGTCTTAAATGTTAGAGATTCTTCACATAGTTGCATAATTATTCGACTACTCATTGATCTTCACTTATATCTTTCGGAGTAGTTAGTTGTTTGCTCTAGTGCTTCACTTATATCCTTTTAGAGCACGGCGGTGGATTTATTTTGAAGAAATATATGAACTCTCATGCTTCACTTATATTATTTTGAGAGTCCTAAACAGCATGGTAATTTTCTTGGGTTATGAATTTAGTCCTAATATGATGGGCATCCAAGAGGGATATAATAAAAACTTTCATATAAAGTGCATTGAATACTATGAGAAGTTTGATTCCTTCTGATTGTTTTGAGATATGAGGATGGTAATATTAGAGTCATGCCAGTTGAGTAGTTGTGAATTTGAGAAATACTTGTTCTAAAGTTTGTGATTCCCATAGCATGCACGTATGGTGAACTGTTATGTGATGAAGTCGGAGCATGATTTATTTATTTATTGTCTTCCTTATGAGTGGCGGTCGGGGACGAGCGATGGTCTTTTCCTACCAATCTATCCCCCTAGGAGCATGCACGTAGTACTTCGTTTCGATAACTAATAGATTTTTGCAATAAGTATATGAGTTCTTTATGACAAATGTTGAGTCCATGGATTATACGCACTCTCACCCTTCCACCATTGCTAGCCTCTCTAATACCGCGCACCTTTCGTCAGTATCATACACCCACCATATACCTTCCTCAAAACATCCACCATACCTACCTATCATGGCATTTCCATAGCAATTCCGAGATATATTGCGATGCAACTTTCCGCCGTTCCGTTTATTATGACACGCTCCATCATTGTCATATTGCTTTGCATGATCATGTAGTTGACATTGTATTTGTGGCAAAGCCACCATTCATAATTCTTTCATACATATCACTCATGAGTCATTGCACATCCCGGTACACCGCCGGAGGCATTCATATAGAGTCGTATTTTGTTCTAAGTATCGAGTTGTAATTCTTGAGTTGTAAGTAAATCAAAGTGTGATGATCATCATTGTTAGAGCATTGTCCCAGTGAGGAAAGGATGATGGAGACTATGATTCCCCCACAAGTCGGGATGAGACTCCGGACGAAAAATAAAAGAAAAAGAAAAAAAGAGGCCATAAAAAAGAGAAAAGGCCCAAATAAAAAAATAAAAAATAAAAAATGAGAGAAAAAGAGAGAAGGGACAATGCTACTATCCTTTTACCACACTTGTGCTTCAAAGTAGCACCATGATCTTCATGATAGAGAATCTCCTATGTTGTCACTTTCATATACTAGTGGGAATCTTTCATTATAGAACTTGGCTTGTATATTCCAATGATGGGCTTCCTCAAAATGCCCTAGGTCTTCATGAGCAAGCGAGTTGGATGAACACCCACTTAGTTTCTTTTTGAGCTTTCATATACTTATAGCTCTAGTGCATCCGTTGCATGGCAATCCCTACTCACTCACATTGATATCTATTGATGGGCATCTCCATAGCCCATTGATACGCCTAGTTGATGTGAGACTATCTTCTCCTTTTTGTCTTCTCCACAACCACCATTCTATTCCACCTATAGTGTTGTATCCATGGCTCACGCTCATATATTGCGTGAAGATTGAAAAAGTTTGAGAACATCGAAAGTATGAAACAATTGCTTGGCTTGTCATCGGGGTTGTGCATGATTTAAATATTTTGTGTGGTGAAGATAGAGCATAGCCAGACTATATGATTTTGCAGGGATAACTTTCTTTGGCCATGTTATTTTGAGAAGACATGATTGCTTTGTTAGTATGCTTGAAGTATTATTGTTTTCATGTCAATATTAAACTTTTTTTTGAATCTTATGGATCTGAATATTCTTGCCACAATAAAGAAGATTACATTGATAAATATGTTAGGTAGCATTCCACATCAAAAATTCTGTTTTTATCATTTACCTACTCGAGGACGAGCAAGAATTAAGCTTGGGGATGCTGATACGTCTCCAACGTATCTATAATTTTTTATTGTTTCATGCTATTATATTAACTATTTTGGATGTTTATGGGCTTTATTAAACACTTTTATATCATTTTTGGGACTAACCTATTGACCCAGAGCCCAGTGCCAGTTCCTGTGTTTTCCCTTGTTTCAGTGTTTCAAAGAAAAGGAATATCAAACGGAGTCGAAACGGAATGAAACCTTCTGGAGAAGTTATTTTTGGAAAGAAAGTAACCCGAGAGACTTGGAGTCCACGTCAAGGAAGAAACGAGGGAGGCACGAGGCAGGGGGCGCGCCCTCCACCCTCGTGGCTCCCCTGACGTATTTCTTCCTCCTATATATACCAATATACCCTAAAACCACAGAATAGATCTGGAGGTCCGCCGCCGCAAGCCTCTGTAGCCACCAAAAACTTCTCGGGAGCCCGTTCCGGCACCCTGCCAGAGGGGGGATCCCTCACCGGTGGCCATCTTCATCATCCCGGCGCTCTCCATGACGAGGAGGGAGTAGTTCACCCTCGGGGCTGAGGGTATGTACCAGTAGCTATGTGTTTGATCTCTCTCTCTCTTGTGTTCTTGATTTGGCACGATCTTGATGTATCGCGAGCTTTGCTACTATAGTTGGATCTTATGATGTTTCTTCTCCCCCTCTACTCTCTTGTAATGGGTTGCGTTTCGCCTTTGAAGTTATGTTATCGGATTGAGTCTTTAAAGATTTGAGAACACTTGATGTATGTCTTGCCGTGCGTATCTGTGGTGACAATGGGATATCACGTGATTCAATTGATGTATGTTTTGGTGATCAACTTGCGGGTTCCGCCCATGAACCTATGCATAGGGGTTGGCACACGTTTTCGTCATGATTCTCCGGTAGAAACTTTGGGGCACTCTTTGAGGTTCTATGTGTTGGTTGAATAGATGAATCTGAGATTGTGTGATGCATATCGTATAATCATACCCACGGATACTTGAGGTGACATTGGAGTATCTAGGTGACATTAGGGTTTTGGTTGATTTGTATCTTAAGGTGTTATTCTAGTACGAACTCTAGGGTTGTTTGTGACACTTATAGGAATAGCCCAATGGATTGATTGGAAATAATAACTTTGAGGTGGTTTCGTACCCTACCATAATCTCTTCGTTTGTTCTCCGCTATTAGTGACTTTGGAGTGACTCTTTGTTGCATGTTGAGGGATAGTTATATGATCCAAGTATGTTATTATTGTTGAGAGAACTTGTACTAGTGAAAGTATGAACCCTAGGCCTTGTTTCCTAGCATTGCAATACCATTTACGCTCACTTTTACAATTAGTTACCTTGCTGTTTTTATATATTCAGATTACAAAAACCTATATCTACCATCCATATTGCACTTGTATCACCATCTCTTCGCCGAACTAGTGCACCTATACAATTTACCATTGTATTGGGTGTGTTGGGGACACAAGAGACTCTTTGTTATTTGGTTGCAAGGTTGTTTGAGAGAGACCATCTTCATCCTTCACCTCCCACGGATTGATAAACCTTAGGTCATCCACTTGAGGGAAATTTGCTACTGTCCTACAAACCTCTACACTTGGAGGCCCAACAACGTCTACAAGAAGGTTGTGTAGTAGACATCAATCAACCGCGTTGTCTTAACGCTTCCACTTACGGTCTACGAGGGTACGTAGACAACACTCTCCCCTCTCGTTGTTATGCATCACCATGATCTTGCGTGTGCGTAGGATTTTTTTTGAAATTACTACGTTCCCCAACAGTGGCATCCGAGCCAGGTTTATGCGTAGATGTTATATGCACGAGTAGAACACAAATGAGTTGTGGGCGATAATAGTCATACTGCTTACCAGCATGTCATACTTTGATTCGGCGGTATTGTTGGATGAAGCGGCCCGGACCGACATTACGCGTACGCTTACGCGAGACTGGTTCTACCGACGTGCTTCGTACACAGGTGGCTGGCGGGTGTCAGTTTCTCCAACCTTAGTTGAATTGAGTGTGGCTACGTCTGGTCCTTGTTGAAGGTTTAAGCAGCACATACTTGACGAAAAATCGTTGTGGTTTTGATGCGTAGGTAAGAACAGGTCTTGCTCAGCCCGTAGCAGCCACGTAAAACTTGTAACAACAAAGTAGAGGACGTCTAACTTGTTTTTGCAGGGCATGTTGTGATGTGATATGGTCAAGACGTGATGAGATATAAATTGTTGTATGAGATGATCATGTTTTGTTAAAGTTATCAGCAACTAGCAGGAGCCTTATGGTTGTCTCTTTATTGCATAAGATGCAAGTGCCATGTAATTGCTTTACTTTATCGCTATGCGATAGCAATAGTTGCAAAAGCAATAGCTGGTGAGACGACCATGTGACGACACGTTGATAAAAGATCAAGATGATGGAGATCATGGTGTCATGCCGACAACAATGGAGATCATGACAGTACTTTGGAGATGGAGATCAAAAGCACAAGATGATGATGGCCATATCATGTCACATATTTTGATTGCATGTGATGTTTATCTTTTATACATCTTATTTTGCTTAGTTCGGCGGTAGCTTTATAAGATGATCCCTTACTAAAATTTCAAGGTATAAGTGTTCTCCCTGAGTATGCACCGTTGCAACAGTTCTTCGTGCCGAGACACCACGTGATAATCGGGTGTGATAAGCTCTACGTTCACATACAACGGGTGCAAGCCAGTTTTGCACATGCAGAATACTCGGGTTAAACTTGACGAGCCTAGCATATGCAGATATGGCCTTGGAACACTGGAGACCGAAAGGTCGAGCGTGAATCATATAGTAGATATGATCAACATAGTGATGTTCACCATTGAAAACTACTCCATCTCACGTGATGATCAGACATGGTTTAGTTGATTACTATCACGTGATCATTTAGATGACTAGAGGGATGTCTATCTAAGTGGGAGTTCTTAAGTAATATGATTAATTGAACTTTAAATTTATCATGAACTTAGTCCTGGTAGTATTAGCATATCTATGTTGTAGATCAGTAGCTCGTGTTTAGCTCCCCGGTTCTTTTATATGTTCCTAGAGAAAACTAAGTTGAAAGATGTTAGTAGCAATGATGCGGAATCGATCCGTGATCTGAGGATTATCCTCATTGCTGCACAGAAGAATTATGTCCTTGATGCACCGCTAGGTGACAGACCGATTGCAGGAGCAGATGCAGACGTTACGAACGTTTGGCAAGCTCGATATGATGACTACTTGATAGTTTAGTGCACCATGCTTTACGGCTTAGAATCGGGGCTTCAAAGACATTTTGAACGCCATGGAGCATATGAGATGTTCCAAGAGTTGAAATTAGTATTTCAGACTCATGCCCATGTCGAAAGGTATAAGACCTTTGAAAAGCACTTTGCCTACAAGATGGAGGAGAATTGCTCAGCTAGTGAGCATGTGCTCAGAATGTTTGAGTACTACAATCACTTGAATCAAGTGGGAGTTAATCTTCCAGATAAGATAGTGATTGACAGAGTTCTCTAGTCACTATCACCAAGTTAATAGAACTTTGTGATGAACTATAATATGCAAGTGATAATAGAAACGATTCCCAAGCTCTTCGTGATGCTGAAATCGACGAAGGTAGAAATCAAGAAAAGCATCAAGTGTTGATGGTTGACAAGACCACTAGTTTCAAGAAAAGGGCAAAGGGAAGAAGGGGAACTTCAAGAAGAACGGCAAGCAAGTTGTTGCTCAAGTGAAGAAGCCCAAGTCTGGACCTAAGCCTGAGACTAAGTGCTTCTACTGCAAAGGGACTGGTCACTGGAAGCAGAACTGCCCCAAGTATTTGGCGGATAAGAAGGATGGCAAAGTGAATAAAGGTATATTTGATATACATGTTATTGATGTGTACTTTACTAGTGTTTATAGCAACCCCTCAGTATTTGATACTAGTTCAGTTGCTAAGGTTAGTAACTCGAAACGGGACTTGCAGAATGAACAGAGACTAGTTAAGGGTGAAGTGACGATGTGTGTTGGAAGTGGTTCCAAGATTGATATGATCATCATCGCACACTCCCTATACTTACGGGATTAGTGTTGAACCTAAATAAATTTTATTTGGTGTTTGCGTTAAGCCTGAATATGATTTGATCATGTTTATTGCAATACGGTTATTCATTTAAAGTCAGAGAATAATTGTTGTTCTGTCTGCATGAATAAAACTCTCAATGGTCATACACCCAAGGTGAATGGTTTATTGAATCTCGATCGTAGTGATACACATATTCATAATATTGAAGCCAAAAGATGCAAAGTTAATAATGATAGTGCAACTTATTTGTGGCACTGCCGTTTAGATCATATTGGTGTAAAGCGCATGAAGAAAATCCATGCTGATGGGCTTTTGGAATCACTTGATTATGAATCAGTTGATGCTTGCGAACCATGCCTCATGGGCAAGATGACTAAGACTCCGTTCTCCGGAACAATGGAGCGAGCAACAGACTTGTTGGAAATAATACATACTGATGTATGCAGTCTGATGAGTGTTGAGGCTCATGGCAGGTATCGTTATTTTCTGACCTTCACAGATGATTTGAGCAGATATGGGTATATCTACTTGATGAAACATAAATCTGAAACATTTGAAAAAGTTCAAATAATTTCAGATTGAAGTGGAAAATCATCATAACAAGAAAATAAAGTTTCTACGATCTAATCGTGGAGGAGAATATTTGAGTTACAAGTTTGGTCTTCATTTTAAACAATGCGGAATAGTTTTGCAACTCACGCCACCTGAAACACCACAGCATAGTGGTGCGTCCAAAGATCGTAACCGTACTTTATTAGATATGGTGGGATCTATGATGTCTGTTACCGATTTACCACTATCGTTTTGGGGTTATGCATTAGAGACAGCTGCATTCACATTAAATAGGGCACCATCTAAATCCGTTGAGACGACACCATATGAACTGTGGTTTGGCAAGAAACCTAAGCTGCCGTTTCTTGAAAGTTTGGGGCGGCGATGCTTATGTGAAAAAGTTTCAACCTGATAAGCTCGAACCCAAATCGGAGAAATGTGTCTTCATAGGATACCCAAAGGAAACTGTTGGGTACACCTTCTATCACATATCCGAAGGCAAGATATTCGTTGCTAAAATGGATACTTTCTAGAGAAAGAGTTTCTCTCGAAAGAAGTGAGTGGGAGGAAAGTAGAACTTGATGAGGTAACTATACCTGCTCCCTTATTGAAAAGTAGTTCATCACAGAAATATGTTCCTATGACTCCTACACCAATTAGTGATGAAGCTAATGATGATGATCATGTAACTTCAGATCAAGTTACTACTGAACCTCGCAGCTTAACCAGAGTGAGATCCGCACCAGAGTGGTACGGTAATCCTGTTTTGGAGGTTATGTTACTTGACCATGACGAATGAGGAAGTGATGATGAGCCCAGATTCCGCGAAATGGCTTGAGGCCATGAAATCTGAGATGGGATCCATGTATGAGAACGAAGTGTTTACTTTGATTGACTTGCCCGATGATCGGCAAGCCATAGAAAATAAATGGATCTTCAAGAGGAAGACGGACGCTGATACTAGTGTTACTATCAACACAGCCAGACTTGTCGAAAAAGGTTTTTGACAAAGTTCAAGGTGTTGACTACAATGAGATTTTCTCACTCAGAGTGATCTTAAGTCTGTCCGAATCATGTTAGCAAATTGCGACATTTTATGAAATCTGGCAAATGGATGTCAAAACTACATTCCTTAATGGATTTCTTAAAGAAGAGTTGTATATGATGCAACCAGAAAGTTTTGTCGATCCTAAAGGTGCTAACAAAATGTGCAAGCTCCAGTGATCCATCTATGGACTTGTGCAAGCATCTCAGAGTTGGAATATACGCTTTGATGAGTTGATCGAAGCATATAATTTTATACAGACTTGCTGTGAAGCCTGTATTTACAAGAAAGTGAGTGGGAGCACTACAGCATTTCTGATAAGTATATGTGAATGACATATTGTTGATCGGAAATAATGTAGAATTTTCTGGAAAGCATAAAGGAGTATTTGAAACGAGTTTTTCAAAGAAAGACCTCGGTGAAGCTGCTTACATATTGAGCATCAAGATCTGTAGAGATAGATCAAGACGCTTGATAAGTTTTTTCAATGAGTACATACCTTGACAAGATTTTGAAGTAGTTCAAAATGGAGCAGTCAAAGAAAGAGTTCTTGCCTGTGTTGCAAGGTGTGAAATTGAGTAAGACTCAAAGCCCGACCACGGCAGAAGATAGAAAGAGAATGAAAGTCATTCCCTATGCCTCAGCCATAGGTTCTATAAAGTATGCCATGCTGTGTACCAGATCTATTGTATACCCTACACTGAGTTTGGCAAGGGAGTACAATAGTGATCTAGGAGTAGATCACTGGACAACGGTCAAAATTATCCTTAGTTGAATAAGGATATGTTTCTCGATTATGGAGGTGACAAAAGGTTCGTCGTAAAGGGTTACGTCGATGCAAGTTTTGACACTAATCCAGATGACTCTAAGTCTCAATCTGGATACATATTGAAAGTGGGAGCAATTAGCTAGAGTAGCTCCGTGCAGAGCATTCTTGACATAGAAATTTGCAAAATACATACGGATCTGAATATGGCAGACCCGTTGACTAAACTTCTCTCACAAGCAAAACATGATCACACCTTAGTACTCTTTGGGTGTTAATCACATGGCGATGTGAATTAAGATTACTGACTCTAGTAAACCCTTTGAGTGTTGGTCACATGGCGATGTGAACTATGGGTGTTAATCACATGGTGATGTGAACTATTGGTGTTAAATCACATGGCGATGTGAACTAGATTATTGACTCTAGTGCAAGTGGGAGACTGAAGGAAATATGCCCTAGAGGCAATAATAAAGTCATTATTTATTTCCTTATTTCATGATAAATGTTTATTATTCATGCTAGAATTGTATTAACCGAAAACTTAGTACATGTGTGGATACATAGACAAATAGAGTGTCACTAGTATGCCTCTACTTAACTAGCTCGTTGAATTAAAGATGGCTAACTTTCCTAGCCATAGACATGAGTTGTCATTTGATTAACAGGATCACATCATTAGAGAATGATGTGATTGACTTGACCCATTCCGTTAGCTTAGCACTTGATCGTTTAGTATATTGCTATTGCTTTCTTCATGACTTATACATGTTCCTATGACTATGAGATTATGCAACTCCCGAATACCGGAGGAACACTTTGTGCGCTACCAAATGTCACAACGTAACTGGGTGATTATAAAGGTGCTCTACAGGTGTCTCCAATGGTACTTGCTAAGTTGGCATAGATCGATATTAGGATTTGTCACTCCCATTGTCGGAGAGGTATCTCAGGGCCCTCTCGGTAATGCACATCACTATAAGCCTTGCAAGCAATGTGACTAATGAGTTAGTTGTGGGATGATGCATTACGGAACGAGTAAAGAGACTTGCCGGTAACGAGATTGAACTAGGTATTGAGATACCGACGATCGAATCTCGGGCAAGTAACATACCGATGACAAAGGGAACAACGTATGTTGTTATGCGGTTTGACCGATAAAGATCTTCGTAGAATATGTAGGAACCAATATGAGCATCCAGGTTCCGCTATTGGTTATTGACCGGAGATGGGTCTCAGTCATGTCTACATAGTTCTCAAACCCGTAGGGTCCGCACGCTTAACGTTCGGTGACGATCGGTATTATGAGTTTATGTATTTTGATGTACCAAAGATAGTTCGGAGTCCCGGATGTGATCACGGACATGACGAGGAGTCTCTAAATGGTCGAGACATAAAGATTGATATATTGGACGGCTCTATTCGGACACCAGAAGTGTTCCGGGTGGTTTCGGAGAAAACCGGGGTGCCGGAGGGGTTACCGGAACCCCCTGGGGAAGTATTGGGCCTTAGTGGGCCTTAAGGGAGAGAGAAGGCACCAGCCCAGGAGGTGGCGCGCCCCCTCCCATGGGGAGTCCGAATTGGACTAGGGGAAGGGGGTGCGGCCCCTCTTTCCCTCTCCCTCTCCCTCTCTTTCCTTCCCCCTTCCCTCTTCCTAGTTGGACTAGGAAAGGGGAGTCCTACTCCTACTATGAGGAGGACTCCCCCCTCCTTGGCGCGCCCCAAGGGCCGGCCGGCCTCCCCCTTTCTCCTTTATATACGGGGGCAGGGGTACACCCTAGGACACACAAGTTGATTGTTCCAAGCCGTGTGTGGTGCCCCCCTCCACCATATTCCACCTCGGTCATATTGTAGCGGTGCTTAGGCGAAGCCCTGCGTCGGTAACTTCATCATCACTGTCATCACGCTGTCGTGCTGACGAAGCTCTCCCTCGAAGCTCTACTGGATCGTGAGTTTGTGGGACGTCGCCGAGCTGAACGTGTGCAGTCCGCGGAGGTGTCGTACCTTTGGTGCTAGGATCGATCGATCGATCGTGAAGACGTACGACTACATCAACCGTGTTTTCATAACGCTTCCGCTTACGGTCTACAAGGGTACGTAGACAACACTCTCCCCTCTCGTTGCTATGCATCACCATGATCATGCGTGTGCGTAGGAATTTTTTTGAAATTACTACGTTCCCCAACAGTGGCATCCGAGCCAGGTTTATTCGTAGATGTTATATGCACAAGTAGAACACAAGTGAGTTATGGGCGATACTAGTGATACTGCTTACCAGCATGTCATACTTTGATTCGGCGGTATTGTTGGATGAAGCGGCTCGGACTGACATTACGCGTACGCTTACGCGAGACTAGTTCTACCGACGTGCTTCGCACACAGGTGGTTGGCGGGTGTCAGTTTCTCCAACTTTAGTTGAATTTAGTGTGGCTACGCCCGGTCCTTGTGAAGGTTAAATCAGCACTAACTTGACGAAATATCGTTGTGGTTTTGATGCGTAGGTAAGAACGGTTCTTGCTCAGCCCGTAGCAGCCACGTAAAACTTGCAACAACAAAGTAGAGGACGTCTAACTTGTTTTTGCAGGGCATGTTGTGATGTGATATGGTAAAGGCATGATGCTCTATTTTATTGTATGAGATGATCATGTTTTGTAACGGAGTTATCGGCAACTGGCAGGAGCCATATGGTTGTCGCTTTATTGTATGCAATGCAATCGCCATGTAATTGCGTTACTTTATCACTAAGCGGTAGTGATAGTCGTAATAGCAATAGTTGGCAAGACGACAACGACGCTTCGATGGAGATCAAGGTGTCAAGCCGGTGACGATGGTGATCATGACGGTTCTTTGGAGATGGAGATCAAAGGCACAAGATGATGATGGCCATATCATATCACTTATATTGATTGCATGTGATGTTTATCCTTTATGCATCTTATTTTGCTTAGTTCGGCGGTAGCATCATAAGATGATCTCTCAGTAAATTTCAAGGTACAAGTGTTCTCCCTGAGTATGCACCGTTGCGAAAGTTCGTCGTGCCGAGACACCACGTGATGATCGGGTGTGATAAGCTCTACGTTCACATACAACGGGTGCAAACCAGTTTTGCACACGCAGAAATACTCGGGTTAAACATGACGAGCCTAGCATATGTAGATATGGCCTCGGAACACTGAGACCGAAAGGTCGAGCGTGAATCATATAGTAGATATGATCAACATAGTGATGTTCACCATTGAAAACTACTCCATTTCACGTGATGATCGGACATGGTTTAGTTGATTTGGATCACGTGATCACTTAGATGATTAGAGGGATGTCTATCTAAGTGGGAGTTCTTAGGTAATATGATTAATTGAACTTTAATTTATCATGAACTTAGTACCTGATAGTATTTTGCTTGTCTATGTTGTTGTAAATAGATGGCCTGTGCTGTTGTTCCGTTGAATTTTAATGCGTTCCTTGAGAAAGCTAAGTTGAAAGATGATGGCAGCAATTACACGGACTGGGTCCGTAACTTGAGGATTATCCTCATTGCTGCACAGAAGAATTACGTCCTAGAAGCACCGCTGGGTGCCAGGCCTGCTGCAGATGCTGCTGATGACGTTAAGAACGTCTAGCAGAGTAAAAGCTGATGACTACTTGATAGTTCAGTGTGCCATGCTTTACGGGTTAGAACCGGGACTTCAACGACGTTTTGAACGTCATGGAGCATATGAGATGTTCTAGGAGTTGAAGTTAATATTTCAAGCAAATGCCCGGATTGAGAGATATGAAGTCTCCAATAAGTTCTACAGCAGTAAAATGGAGGAGAATAGTTCTGTCAGTGAACATATACTCAAAATGTCTAGGTATAATAATCACTTGATTCAACTGGGAGTTAATCTTCCAGATGATAGTGTCATTGACAGAATTCTTCAATCACTGCCACCAAGCTACAAGAGCTTTGTGATGAACTATAATATGCAAGGGATGGATAAGACAATTCCCGAGCTCTTCGCGATGATAAAGGCTGCGGAGGTAGAAATCAAAAAGGAGCATCAAGTGTTGATGGTCAACAAGACCATCAGTTTCAAGAAAAAGGGTAAAGGGAAGAAGAAGGGGAACTTCAAGAAGAATGGCAAACAAGTTGCTGCTCAGGAGAAGAAACCCAAGTCTGGACCTAAGCCTGGGACTGAGTCCTTCTACTGCAAAGGGACTGGCCACTAGAAGTGGAACTGCCCCAAGTATTTGGCGGATAAGAAGGATGGCAAGGTGAACAAAGGTATATGTGATATACATGTTATTGATGTGTACCTTACTAAAGCTCGCAGTAGCACCTGGGTATTTGATACTGGTTCTGTTGCTAATATTTGCAACTCGAAACAGGGACTACGGATTAAGCGAAGGTTGGCTAAGGACGAGGTGATGATGCGCGTGGGAAATGGTTAGAAAGTCGATGTGATCGCCGTCGGCACGCTACCTCTACATCTACCTTCGGGATTAGTTTTAGACCTAAATAATTGTTATTTGGTGCCAGCGTTGAGGATGAACATTATATCTGGATCTTGTTTGATGCGAGACGGTTATTCATTTAAATCTGAGAATAATGGTTGTTCTATTTATATGAGTAAAATCTTTTATGGTCATGCACCTTTGGAGAGTGGTCTATTTTTGTTGAATCTCGATAGTAGTAATACACATATTCATAATGTTGAAGCCAAAAGATGTAGAGTTGATAATGATGGTGCAACTTATTTGTGGCACTGCCGTTTGGGTCATATTGGTGTAAAGCGCATGAAGAAACTCCATACTGATGGACTTTTGGAATCACTTGATTATGAATCACTTGGTACTTGCCAACCATGCCTCATGGGCAAGATGACTAAAACGTCATTCTCCGGAACAATGGAGCGAGCAACAGATTTGTTGGAAATCATACATACTGATGTATGTGGACCGATGAATATTGAGGCTCGCGGCGGGTATCATTATTTTCTCACCTTCACAGATGATTTGAGCAGATATAGGTATATCTACTTAATGAAACATAAGTCTGAAACATTTGAAAAGTTCAAAGAATTTCATAGTGAAGTGGAAAATCGTCGTAACAAGAAAATAAAGTTTCTACAATCTGATCGTGGAGGAGAATATTTGAGTTACAAGTTTGGTCTTCCTTTGAAACAATGCGGAATAGTTTCGCAACTCACGCCACACGGAACACCACAGCGTAATGGTGTGTCCGAATGTCGTACTCGTACTTTACTAGATATGGTGCGATCTATGATGTCTCTTTGATGACCCACAAGTATAGGGGATCTATCATAGTCCTTTCAATAAGTAAGAGTGTCGAACCCAACGAGGAGCAGAAGGAAATGATAAGCGGTTTTCAGCAAGGTATTATCTGCAAGCACTGAAATTGTCGGTAACAGATAGTTTTGTGATAAGATAATTTGTAACAGGTAACAAGTAACAAGTGTAAATAAAGTGCAGCAAGGTGGCCCAATCCTTTTTGTAGCAAAGGACAAGCCTGGACAAACTCTTATATAGAGAAAAGCGCTCCCGAGGATGCATGGGAATTATCATCAAGCCAGTTTTCATCACGCTCATATGATTCGCGTTCGGTACTTTGATAATTTGATATGTAGGTGGACCGGTGCTTGGGTGTTGTCCTTACTTGTACAAGCATCCCACGTATGATTAATCCCTATTGCAAGCATCCGCAACTACAAAATAAGTATTAAGGTAAACATAACCATAGCATGAAACATATGGATCCAAATCAGCCCCTTACAAAGCAACACATAAACTAGGGTTTAAGCTTCTGTCACTCTAGCAACCCATCATCTACTTATTACTTCCCAATGCCTTCCTCTAGGCCCAAATAATAGTGAAGTGTCATGTAGTCGACGTTCACATAACACCACTAGAGGAAAGACAACATACATCTCATCAAAATATCGAACGAATACCAAATTCACATGACTACTGATAGCAAGACTTCTCCCATGTCCTCAGGAACAAACGTAATTACTCGCAAATCATATTCATGTTCATAATCAGAGGGGTATTAATATGCATAATGGATCTGAACATATGATCTTCCACCAAATAAACCAACTAGCATCAACTACAAGGAGTAATCAACACTACTAGCAACCCACAGGTACCAATCTGAGGTTTTGATACAAAGATTGGATACAAGAGATGAACTAGGGTTTGAGAGGAGATGGTGCTGGTGAAGATGTTGATGGAGATTGACCCCCTCCCGGTGGAGGATCGTTGGTGATGACGATGGCGATGATTTCCCCCTCCCGGAGGGAAGTTTCCCCGACAGAACAGCTCTGCCGGAGCCCTAGATTGGTTCCGCCAAGGTTCCGCTTCGTGGCGGCGGAGTTTCTTCCCGAAAGCTTGCTTCTGATTTTTTTCAGGACGAAAGACTTCATATAGCAGAAGATAGGCACCAGAGGCCTGCCAGGGGGCCCACGAGGCAGGGGGCGCGCCCAGGGGGGTAGGGCGCGCCTCCCACCCTCGTGGCCAGGGTGTGGCCCCCCTCTGGTAGTTTCTTTCGCCAGTATTTTTTATTAATTCCAAAAATAGCTCCCGTGAAGTTTCTGGACTTTTGGAGCTGTGCAGAATAGGTCTCTAATATTTGCTCCTTTTCCAGCCCAGAATTCCAACTGTCGGCATTCTCCCTCTTCATGGAAACCTTGTAAAATAAGAGAGAATAGGCATAAGTATTGTGACATAATGTGTAATAACAGCCCATAATGCATTAAATATCGATATAAAAGCATGATGCAAAATGGACGTATCAACTCCCCCAAGCTTAGACCTCGCTTGTCCTCAAGCGAAAGCTGATAACAATAAATATGTCCACATGTTTAGAGATAGAGGTGTCGATAAAATAAAATACGGACATGAGGGCATCATGATCATTCTTATAACAGCAACATATATAGATATTTTCATATGATTCCTTATGCTCAAGTAATAATCTATTCACAATGTAAAGTATGAATCAGAAACTTCATTGGGAACTAACAAACTATAATCTCAGTCATTGAAGCAATTGCAATTTATCATAACATCGGAAAGAGTCAATATAAGAGCTTTTCAGCAAGTCCACATACTCAACTATCATTTAGTCTTTCACAATTGCTAACACTCACGCAATACTTATGGGTATGGAGTTTTAATCGGACACAGAGAAAGATAGGGGCTTATAGTGTTGCCTCCCAACCTTTTACCTCAAGGGTAATGTCAACAATAATAGCTCATGCTAACTTACATCCAGTTGGATATATGTATTAGGATCTTTCCAACACAATGTGCTTGCCAAAGGATAAAATATAAAAAGGAAAGGTGAAGATCACCATGACTCTTGCATAAGGAATAAGACAAAAGTAAAAGATAGGCCCTTCGCAGAGGGAAGCAGAGGTTGTCATACGCTTTCATGGTTGGATGCACGAAATCTTAATGCAAAAGAACATCACTTTATATTGCCACTTGTGATATGGACCTTTATTATGCAGTCCGTTGCTTTTATTTCTTCCACATCACAAGATCGTATAAAGCTTATTTTCTCCACACTAATAAATCATGCATATTTAGGGAGCAATTTTTATTGCTTGCACCGATGACAACTTACTTGAAGGATCTTACTCAATCCATAGGTAGATATGGTGGACACTCATGGCAAAACGGGTTTTAAGGGTATTTGGAAGCACAAGTAGTATCTCTACTTGGTGCAAAGAATTTGGCTAGCATGAGAGAGAAAGGCAAGCTCAACATGTTGGATGATCCATGACAATATACTTTATTTCAGATATAAGAAAACATAACCCGTTACGTTGTCTTCCTTGTCCAACATCAACTCTTTAACATGTCATATTTTAATGAGTGCTCACAATCATAAAAGATGTCCAAGATAGTATATTTATATGTGAAGCCTCTCTTTCTTTATTACTTCCTATTAATTGCAACCATGACCAATGCTATGTTTGTCAACTCTCAACAACTTTTAATCATCATACTCTTTATATGTGAAGTCATTACTCTCCATAAGATCAATATGATCTCTTTGTTTCTTTTTCTTTTATTCACTCAAGATCATAGCAAGATAATCAAGCCCTTGACTCAACACTAGTCTTTATTATATATAGCTCACGGACTCGATTACATAGAGAGATCATAAAGAAAAACTCAAAACTAAATCATACTAAAACTTTATTCTACTAGATCAAGATATTACCAAAAGGATCAAACTAAGAAAAACGGTAAAGATAGGAGTGTGATGGTGATACGATACCGGGGCACCTCCCCCAAGCTTGGCTATTGCCAAGGGGAGTGCCCATACCCATGTGATTATGTCTCTTTCTTTGGAGGTGGTGATGGTGGAGTTGTTGAAGATGTAAATTGTGCTTTCAGCTTCTTCATATTATAATTGAGAAGAGCAATTTCCTCCTTTAATTCCTCAACCTCCGACTCCAGCTTCAAGATCTTGTCACATAAATCTCCTTTGCTTTTCTGCCAAAAACGAGAAGGAATAGATCGATTGTTAGATAGTTTAGCCCTCTTAGGGAGACTAGACTTCTTGAACTTCACGTGCATATCCCCAGGTTGAGGTAGAGGGACATCCTCCTCCTCCTCCGAACTTGAATAATTGATCCTCATCGAATGAGCATCCTCCTCCTCATCCGTAGTTCGACCACAAGGAGATAGATCCCCATAGGTCTTTGGGTCAGCAATGAGGTGTGAGACATAGCTCTCTCCGTCGGAATCCTGAGATGACATCTTGCTCCAGATCTGCTACAGAAACAGCTCGAAACAAAAACAGAGGATATTTTCGTGATACGAGAGTCAAATCCTTAGGAGATTATATAATGAATTTTTACCGACCAAAAGAAGTATCGTGCAAGAAAATGGAGTCCGGAGAGCACACGAGGTGCCCACAAGGCAGGGGTGCGCGCCCAGGGGGTAGGGCGCGCCTCCCACCCTTGTGGAAGCCTCGTGTCCTTCCCGGACTACTTATTATTTTCCTATTTTCTTAAATATTCCAAAACGGAGAAAAATTGCCATTGGAACAGTTTTGGAGTCGGTTTACTTACCGTACCACATACCTATTCCTTTTCGGAGTCTGAAACATTCTGGAAAGTGTCTCTTATGTATTCCTCCGGGGTTACGGTTTCAATAATATTAGTTTCAACATTTATGGGATTACTTGAAATATAGTGTTTGATTCTTTGACCATTCACCACCTTCAGATTTGTGCCTTCGAAGTTGTTGATTTTTATGGCATTGGAACGATAGACCTCCTCGATAACGTAAGGACCTTCCCATTTAGAGAGAAGTTTTCCTGCAAAAAATCTTAAACGAGAGTTGTATAGCAACACATAATCACCTACATTAAACTCACGCTTCTGTATCCTTTTGTCATGCCATCTTTTAACTTTTTCTTTAAACAATTTGGCATTCTCATAGGCTTGGGTTCTCCATTCATCAAGTGAGCTAATGTCAAATAACCTCTTCTCACCGGCAAGTTTGAAATCATAATTGAGCTCTTTAATAACCCAATATGCCTTATGTTCTAGTTCAAGAGGTAAGTGACATGCCTTTCCGTAAACCATTTTATACGGAGACATACCAATAGGATTTTTGTATGCAGTTCTATAGGCCCATAATGCATCATCAAGTTTCTTGGACCAATTCTTTCTAGATCTATTAACAGTCTTTTGCAAAATTAATTTGAGCTCTCTATTGCTCAATTCTACTTGACCACTAGACTGTGGGTGATAAGGAGATGCAATTCTAGGATTAACATCATACTTAGCAAGCATCTTACGAAAAGCACCATGAATAAAATGTGAACCACCATCAGTCAGTAAATATCTAGGGACTCCAAACCTCGGAAAAATGACTTCTTTAAGCATCTTAATAGAGGTGTTATGATCAGCACTACTAGTTGGAATAGCTTCTACCCACTTAGTAACATAATCAACAGCAACTAAAATATGTGTATACCCATTAGAGGAAGGAAAAGGTCCCATATAATCAAAGCCCCAAACATCAAATGGTTCAATAACAAGTGAATAATTCATAGGCATTTCCTGACGTCTACTAATATTACCAATCCTTTGACATTCATCACAAGATAAGACAAACTTACGAGCATCCTTGAAGAGAGTAGGCCAATAAAAACCGGATTGCAATACCTTATGTGCAGTTCTATCTCCAGCGTGGTGTCCTCCATAAGCTTCGGAGTAACACTTGCGTAGGATCTATTCCTGTTCATGCTCAGGTACACAACGTCTAATAACACCATCTACTCCTTCTTTATAAAGATGTGGGTCATCCCAAAAGTAATCTCTCAAATCATAGAAAAACTTTTTCTTTTGCTGGTATGTGAAACTAGGTGGTATAAATTTAGCAACAATGTAATTAGCATAATCAGCATACCATGGAGCAGTCCGAGAAGCATTAATGATAGCCAGTTGTTCATCAGGAAAGCTATCATCAATAGGTAGTGGGTCATCAAGAACATTCTCTAACCTAGACAAGTTATCTACAACGGGGTTCTCAACTCCCTTTCTATCAATAATATGTAAATCAAATTCTTGTAGCAAGAGAACCCATCTAATAAGTCTAGGTTTAGCATCTTTCTTTTCCATAAGATATTTAATAGCATCATGATCAGTGTGAATAGTTACTTTAGAATCAACAATGTAAGGTCTGAACTTATCACAAGCAAATACAACTACTAAGAATTCTTTTTCAATAGTAGCATAATTTCTCTGGGCACTGTCTAGAGTTTTACTAGCATATTGAATAACATTTAATTTCTTATCAACTGTTTGCCCTAGAACAGCACCTACAGCATAATCACTAGCATCACACATAATTTCAAAAGGTAAATTCCAATCAGGTGGCCGAACAATAGGTGCAGAAATCAAAGCTTTCTTAAGTATTTCAAATGCCTCTACACAATCATCATCAAAGACAAAAGGAATATCTTTTTGTAAGAGATTAGTCAGGGGCCTAGAAATTTTTGAGAACTCTTTAATGAACCTCCTATAAAAACCGGAATGACCAAGGAAACTTCTTATACCATTGATGTCCTTAGGACACGACATCTTTTCAATAGCATCAACTTTAGCTTTATCAACTTCAATGCCTCTTTCAGAAATTTTATGCCCCAAGACAATGCCTTCATTAACCATAAAGTGGCATTTCTCCCAATTCAAGACGAGATTAGTTTCTTCACATCTCTGCAAAACTGGATCAAGGTTGCTCAAGCAATCATCAAAAGAGGATCCATAAATGGCGAAATCATCCATGAAAACCTCACAAATCTTTTCACAAAAGTCAGAGAATATAGCCATCATGCATCTTTGAAAGGTAGCAGGTGCATTACATAAACCAAAAGGCATACGTCTATAAGCAAAAGTACTGAAAGGGCAAGTAAAAGTGGTCTTCTCTTGATCCTTAGCTGACACAGGTATTTGAGAGAAACCAGAGTGACCATCTAGAAAGCAAAAATGGGTATCTTTGGATAATCTTTCTAGCATTTGATAAATAAAAGGCAAAGGATAATGATCTTTTTTAGTAGCTTTATTTAATTTGCGGAAATCAGTTACCATCCTATAACCTGTAATAATTCTTTGCGGGATCAATTCATCTTTATCATTAGGAACAACGGTAATACCTCCCTTCTTAGGGACACAATGGACATGACTTACCCACTGACTATCAGCAACGGGATAAATTATACCTTCCTCAAGGAGCTTTAGTATTTCCTTTCTTACCACTCCTTTCATCTTAGGATTTAGCCGTCGTTGGTCACCAATAACTGGTTTGGTGTCTTTCTCCAAATTTATTTTGTGTTGACATAGAGTGGGACTAATGCCCTTAAGATCATCAAGAGTATATCCAATAGCAGCACGGTGCTTCTTCAGAGTTTTCAATAATTTCTCTTCCTCTTTCTCTGAAGGGTTAGCACTAATAATAACAGGATATATCTTCTTTTCATCAAGATAAGCATATTTAAGAGTATCAGGTAATGGTTTAAGCTCAAACACGGGATCACCCTTGGGCGGAGGAGGATCCCCTAGAATTTCAACAGGCAAGTTGTGTTTCAGAATAGGTCCCTGTTTAAACAATACTTCATCTATTTCCCTTCTTTCATTCATAAACATATCATTTCCATGGTCAAGAAAATATCGTTATAAAGGATCAGTAGGAGGCACAGCAATAGAAGCAAGACCAATAATTTCATCCTTACTAGGCAATTCCTCATCACGGGGTTGTCTACTAAATTTAGCAAAATTGAACTCATGAGACATATCCCCTAAACCAATAGTAACAACATCCTTTTTGCAGTCTATCTTAGCATTGACAGTATTCAAGAAGGGTCTACCAAATATAATGGGACAAAAGCTATCTTGTGGGGAACCAAGAACAAGAAAATCAGCAGGATATTTAACTTTCCCACACAAGACTTCAACTTCTCTAACAATCCCAATCGGTGATATAGTATCTCTATTGGCAAGCTTAATTGTAACATCAATTTCTTCTATCTCAGCTGGTGCAATATCATGCATAATTTCTTTGAATAAGGAATGAGGTATTGCACTAGCACTAGCACCCATATCACACAAGCCATGATAAAAATAATCTCCTATTTTAACAGAAATAACAGGCATGCCTACAATTGGTCTATTTTTATTTTTAGAATCAGGTCTAGCAATTCTAGCAGTTTCATCATAGAAGTAAATAACATGCCCATCGATATTATCAGCCAAGAGATCTTTAACCATAGCAATATTAGGTTCAACTTTAATTTGCTCGGGAGGTCTATAAGTTCTAGTATTACTCTTACGAACCACAGTTGAAGCTTTAGCATGATTCTTTATCCTAACAGGAAAAGGTGGTTTCTCAACATAAGTAGTAGGAACAATAGGATCATTATAAGTGATAGTCTTTTCTTCAACTGTAATAGGTGCAACTACTTTTACTTCAGTGGGAGGGTTATATTTAAACCACTTCTCCTTAGGGAGATCGACATGAGTAGCGAATGATTCATAGAAAGAAGCTACTATCTCAGAGTCAAGTCCATATTTAGTGCTAAATTTACGGAAAACATCGGTATCCATAAAAGATTTAACACAATCAAACTTAGGTGTTATACCTGACTCCTTACCTTTGTTGAGATCCCAATCTTCAGAGTTGCGTTTAATTCTTTCCAATAAATCCCATCTGAATTCAATACTCTTCATATAGCAGAAGATAGGCACCGGAGGCCTGCCAGGGGGCCCACGAGGCAGGGGTGCGTGCCCAGGGGGTAGGGCGCGCCTCCCACCCTCGTGGCCAGGGTGTGGCCCCCCTCTGGTAGTTTCTTTCGCCAGTATTTTTTATTAATTCCAAAAATAGCTCCCGTGAAGCTTCGGGACTTTTGGAGCTGTGCAGAATAGGTCTATAATATTTGCTCCTTTTCCAGCCTAGAATTCCAACTGCCGGCATTCTCCCTCTTCATGTAAACCTTGTAAAATAAGAGAGAATAGGCATAAGTATTGTGACATAATGTGTAATAACAGCCCATAATGCATTAAATATCGATATAAAAGCATGATGCAAAATGGACATATCACTCTTACTGATTTACCGCTATCGTTTTGGGGTTATGCTTTAGAGACGGCTGCATTCACGTTAAATAGGGCACCATCTAAATCCGTTGAGACCACACCTTATGAACTATGGTTTGGCAAGAAACCAAAGTTGTCATTTCTTAAAGTTTGGGGATGCGATGCTTATGTGAAAAAGCTTCAACCTAATAAGCTCGAACCCAAATCGGAGAAATGTGTCTTCATAGGATACCTAAAGGAGACTGTTGGGTACACCTTCTATCACAGATCTGAAGGCAAGACATTTGTTGCTAAGAATGGATCCTTTCTAGAGAGGGAGTTTCTCTTGAAAGAAGTGAGTGGGAGGAAGGTAGAACTTGATGAGGTAACTGTACCTGCTCCCTTATTGGAAAGTAGTTCATCACAGAAACCGGTTCCTGTGACACCTACACCAATTAGTGAGGAAGTTAATTATATTGATCAAGAAACTTCATATCAAGTTACTACTGAACCTCGTAGGTCAACCAGAGTAAGATCCGCACTAGAGTGGTACGGTAATCCTATTCTGGAGGTCATGTTACTTGACCATGGCGAACCTACGAACTATGAAGAAGCGATGGTGAGCCCAGATTCCGCAAAATGGCTTGAGGCCATGAAATCTGAGATGGGATCCATGTATGAGAACAAAGTGTGGACTTTGGTTGACTTGCCCGATGATCGGCAAGCCATAGAGAATAAATGGATCTTCAAGAAGAAGACTGACGTTGACGGTAATGTTACTGTCTAGAAAGCTTGACTTGCTGCGAAAGGTTTTCGACAAGTTCGAGGGGTTGACTACGATGAGACTTTCTCACCCGTAGCGATGCTTAAGTCTGTCCGAATCATGTTAGCAATTGCCGCATTTTATGATTATGAAATTGGGCAAATGGATGTCAAAACTGCATTCCTGAAAGGATTTCTAGAAGAAGAGTTGTATATGATGCAACCAGAAGGTTTTGTCGATCCAAAAAGTGCTAACAAAGTGTGCAAGCTCCAGCGATCCATTTATGGACTAGTGCAAGCCTCTCGGAGTTGGAATAAACGTTTTGATAGTGTGATCAAAGCATATGGTTTTATACAGACTTTTGGAGAAGCCTGTATTTACAAGAAAGTGAGTGGGAGCTCTGTAGCATTTCTAATATTATATGTGGATGACATATTGTTGATTGGAAATGATATAGAATTTCTGGATAGCATAAAAGGATACTTGAATAAGAGTTTTTCAATGAAAGACCTCGGTGAAGCTGCTTATATATTAGGCATCAAGATCTATAGAGATAGATCAAGACGCTTAATTGGACTTTCACAAAGCACATACCTTGATAAAGTTTTGAAAAAGTTCAAAAAATGGATCAAGCAAAAAAAGGGTTCTTGCCTGTGTTACAAGGTGTGAAGTTGAGTCAGCCTCAATGCCCGACCACTGCAGAAGATAGAGAGAAAATGAAAAGTGTTCCCTATGCTTCAGCCATAGGCTCTATCATGTATGCAATGTTGTGTACCAGACCTGATGTGTGCCTTGCTATTAGTTTAGCAGGGAGGTACCAAAGTAATCCAGGAGTGGATCACTGGACAGCGGTCAAGAACATCCTGAAATACCTAAAAAAGGACAAAGGATATGTTTCTCATTTATGGGTGACAAAGAGCTCATCGTAAATGGTTACGTCGATGCAAGCTTAGACACTGATCCAGACGATTCTAAATCGCAAACCGGATACGTGTTTACATTAAACGGTGGAGCTGTCAGTTGGTGCAGTTCTAAGCAAAGCATCGTGGCGGGATCTACATGTGAAGCGGAGTACACAGCTGCTTCGGAAGCAGCGAATGAAGGAGTCTGGATGAAGGAGTTCATATCCGATCTAGGTGTCATACCTAGTGCATCAGGTCCAATGAAAATCTTTTGTGACAATACTGGTGCAATTGCATTGGCAAAGGAATCCAGATTTCACAAGAGAACCAAGCACATCAAGAGACGCTTCAATTCCATCCGCGATCAAGTCCAGGTGGGAGACATAGAGATTTGCAAGATACATATGGATCTGAATGTTGCATACCCGTTGACTAAGCCTCTCTCACGAGCAAAACATGATCAGCACCAAGACTCCATGGGTGTTAGAATCATTACTGTGTAATCTAGATTATTGACTCTAGTGCAAGTGGGAGACTGAAGGAAATATGCCCTAGAGGCAATAATAAAGTTATTATTTATTTCCTTATTTCATGATAAATGTTTATTATTCATGCTAGAATTGTACTAACCGGAAACATAATACATGTGTGAATACATAGACAAACAGAGTGTCACTAGTATGACTCTACTTGACTAGCTCGTTGATCAAAGATGGTTAAGTTTCCTAACCATAGACATTAGTTGTCATTTGATAAACGGGATCACATCATTAGGCGAATGATGTGATTGACTTGACCTATTTCGTTAGCTTAGCACTTGATCGTTTTAGTTTACTGCTATTGCTTTCTCCATGACTTATACATGTTCCTATGACTGTGAGATTATGCAACTCCCGATTACCGGAGGAACACTTTGTGTGCTACCAAACGTCACAACGTAACTGGGTGATTATAAAGGTGCTCTACAGGTGTCTCCGATGGTACTTGTTGAGTTGGCATAGATTGAGACTAGGATTTGTCACTCCGATAGTCGGAGAGGTATCTCTGGGCCCTCTCGGTGATGCACATCACTATAAGCCTTGCAAGCAATGTGACTAATGAGTTAGTTGTGGAATGATGCATTACAGGACGAGTAAAGAGACTTGCTGGTAACGAGATTGAGGTAGGTATTGAGATACCGACGATCGAATCTCGGGCAAGTAACATACCGATGACAAAGGGAACAACGTATGTAGTTATGCGGTTTGACCGATAAAGATATTCGTAGAATATGTAGGAACCAATATGAGCATCCAGGTTCCGCTATTGGTTATTGACCGGAGATGAGTCTCGGTCATGTCTACATAGTTCTCGAACCCGTGGGGTCCGCACGCTTAACGTTCGGTGACGATCGGTATTATGAGTTTATGTGTTTTGATGTACCGAAGATAGTTCGGAGTCCCGGATGTGATCACGGACATGACGAGGAGTCTCTAAATGGTCGAGACATAAAGATTGATATACTGGACGGCTATATTCGGACACCGGAAGTGTTCCGGGTGGTTTCGGAGAAAACCGGAGTGCCGGAGGGGTTATCGGAACCCCCCGGGGAAGTATTGGGCCTTAGTGGGCCTTAGGGGAGAGAGAGGGCAGCAGCCCAGGAGGTGGCGCGCCCCCTCCCATGGGGAGTCTGAATTGGACAAGGGGAAGGGGGCGCGGCCCCTCTTTCCCTCTCCCTCTCCCTCTCTTTCCTTCCCCCTTCCCTCTTCCTAGTTGGACTAGGAAAGGGGAGTCCTACTCCTACTAGGAGGAGGACTCCCCCCTCCTTGGCGCGCCCCAAGGGCCGGCCGGCCTCCCTCCTTGCTCCTTTATATACGGGGGCAGGGGGCACCCTAGGACACACAAGTTGATTGTTCCAAGCCGTGTGCGGTGCCCCCCTCCACCATACTCCACCTCGGTCCTATCGTAGCGGTGCTTAGGCGAAGCCTTGCATCGGTAACTTCATCATCACCGTCATCACGCCGTCGTGCTGAAGAAGCTCTACTGGATCGTGAGTTCGTGGGACGTCGCCGAGCTGAACGTGTGTAGTCCGCGGAGGTGTTGTACCTTCGGTGCTAGGATCGGTCAATCGTGAAGACGTACGACTACATCAACCGCGTTGTCATAACGCTTCCGCTTACGGTCTACGAGGGTACGTAGACAACACTCTCCCCTCTCATTGCTATGCATCACCATGATCCAGCGTGTGCGTAGGAATTTTTTTGAAATTACTACGTTCCCCAACAACACATTCCTCAAGGTCTGATGGACCAAAAGAAGGAGTTTCGCAAACTCTCACATGGCACAATGACTGTGGATGAATATCAAAGGAAATTCCTTGAATTATCTCGCTATGCTGCGAATGATGTCTGCACTGATGCTCGCAAGCAGGAGAAATTCCGTGAAGGACTGTGTCCCGATATAAATCTCGCACTTGTTGCTCATGATTGCTCAGACTTTGTGACGCTTGTCAGCTAATCTTTCCGAACTGAAACTGGTCTAACTGAGTACCAAGAGTCGCTCAAGCGTACTAGAGATGTTGGCCCCTCCTCGAGTCACCCTGTTCAGAAACGTCGAGTCTTGATCCCATACAATGTTCATCACCGACCTACTCCAACACCAAGGCCGTCTTATGTTGCACCTCGTTTGCCTCCGCCGCCGAGACAACTAACGATTCAGGGTGGACAGTCCAATGTTGTGGCTCCTCCCCATAATGATGGCTTATGCCATAAGTGTGGACAACCAGGACACCTTGCTATCAACTGTCGCCAGGGTCAATCTAAAAATGCATCGCGTTCTACTGTGGGTCGTAAGAAGAGCCGTCGAAGCTATCGTCCCAGAAAAAGTAATACTGAACCATCTGCTGTTGCACTTGGCCAGGCCAACCACGTCGACGTTGATAAGGCTCAGAAGGAACTGACAGTCGTGATGGGAACCCTCCTTGTTAACTCAGTGCCGGCGTCTGTTCTTTTTTATTCAGGAGCGTTGCATTCCTTCATATCTGAGGCATTTGCACGCGAGCAAGGCTTATCATTTGAAAATGTGTACCCTCCGCTGGTGATTAACTCTCCAGGATCCTGGTGGGATACCTCGATGGTAGCCCACAACAACCACAATGTAATTGGAGGATTAGTGCTCACTGCTTCACTCATGGCCCTCTAGGTTTCTACCATAAATGTCATTCTCGGTATGGATTGGCTAAAAGCACATAATGCTTTCCTCGACTGTGCCGCTAAGAAAGTCCAACTTACACATCCTTCTGGCCAGTTGATCAACTACTCAGCTTAGATGAACCAGGATGCCGAGAATCACATATATGTTCTGAATGCATTGAATGCTTCACCTCTTGAGGGAATAGAGAACATTCCAGTTGTTCTTGGATTCAAAGATGTCTTCCCAGAAGAACTTCCAGGAATACCCCCTGCTAGAGCTGTCGAATTCGTCATAGACTTGAAACCGGGCACAACTCCTATTGCCAAGCGACCCTACAAGATGCCGCCAGATGAACTCCTTGAGCTTAAGGAGGAAATCGAAAAATCTCTTCACAAGGGATTCATTCGTCCTAATTCCCCTGCTTGGGGAGCACCTTCTCTCTTTGTCAAGAAGAAGGATGGTACGAATCGTTTGGTCCAAGATTACTGACCTATCAACCAAGCAACAATTCAGAACAAGTATCCGCTTCCCAGAATCAACGATCTGTATGATCAACTTGCTGGTTCTTCAGTATTCTCTAAACTTGATTTGAGGTTGGGTTACCACCAGATTCGGGTTCGTGAAGAGGATATTCCCAAGACTGCATTCGTTACTCGCTATGGTTCATACGAGTACACCGTAATGTCTTTCGGCTTAACCAATGCTCCAGCGACATTCTCTCGTCTGATGAACTATATATTCATGGAATACCTCGACAAGTTCGTCGTGGTTTATCTGGATGATATCCTTGTATATTCCAAGAACAAAGAAGAACATGTTGAACACCTTCGACTTGTTCTGGAATAGCTTCGAGAGCATCAATTATATGCCAAGTATTCTAAGTGTGAATCAGGCTTCCCGGAGTGACCTACCTTGGGCATGTCATCTCCAAGGATGGTATTGCCGTCAACCCAGAGCGAGTTCAGGCTATTCTCGATTGGACTCCTCCGAAGAATGTCAAACAAGTCAGAAGTTTTCTCGGATTCGCCAGCGTCGATTTGTCGAGAACTTCTCCAAGATCGCCAAGCCCCTGACTGGTCTGCTTCACAAAGGCGTCAAGTTCGAGTGGACAGAAAAGTGTGAGGAAAGTTTCCAGGCACTAAAGGACAAGCTGACTTCTGCCCCAGTGCTTGCTCCTCCGGATACTAAGAAGGACTTCGTCATTTACTGCGACACTTCACGTCAAGGATTAGGCTATGTCCTAATGCAAGAGCGCAGAGTGATTGCTTATGCCTCTCGTCAGTTGCGCCCTCACGAAGAGAACTACCCAGTTCATGACCTCGAGCTTGCTGCTGTCATACATGCTCTAAAACAGTTGCGACATTACCTCCTCGGTAGTCGTTGCGAGATCTTCACCGACCACCAAAGTCTGAAGTATCAGTTTACTCGACCAGATTTGAACCTCCGTCAGCAAAGATGGATGGAGATGGTAGCAGATTTTGACTTGGGTATTTCCTATACCCCAGGCAAGGCTAATGTAATGGCTGATGCTTTGAGCCGCAAGTCATATTGCAACTATCTCGAGGTTCACAAAGTTCAGCCCTCGCTTGTTGAAGAATTCAGAAAGCTGAACCTCCATATTGTTCCACCTGGTGCACTTGCTCCCCCTCCTCCAGAGTTTCACAAGATGAACCTCCGTGTTGTTCCTCAAGGTTCCCTCAATACCCTAGTTGTCGAACTAGATCTCATGGAGAGCATCAAGAGAATTCAGGGATATGACTCTCAAGTTGAGAAGATTAAACGCTACCTCGCAGAAGGAAAGCCCTCATTCTTCACTGTTGCTAATGATGGCACTTTGTACTTCAAAGGCCGCCTAGTGGTGTCGTGTAAGGAGAAAAACCTGGATATGACTAAGGAGGTTATGAAAGAAACTCATGATACGCCTTTGTCTATTCATCCCGGTAGCACCAAGATGTACCAAGACATTCGTCAGAGATACTGGTGGTCAAATATGAAGCAAGACATTGCTCGTTATGTTGCTGAATGTGACGTTTGCCGTCGTATCAAAGCAGAACATCAAAGTCCTGCTGGAACTCTGCAACCTATCTCTATTCCTGAATGGAAATGGGACCATGTTGAAATGGACTTCGTCACTGGATTTCCCAAATCGCAGAAAGGTAACGATGCTATTCTTGTCGTCATTGACCGGCTTTCTAAAGTTGCACACTTTCTGGCCATCAAAGAAACGATCACTGCTAATCAGCTGGCAACTCTCTATATGTCCAGAATTGTTTCACTTCATGGTATTCCGCTGGTAATCAGCTCAGACCGTGGTAGCTTATTCACTTCAAGATTCTGGGCAAGTTTCCAAGAAGCTATGGGAACTCATCTGTCTTTCAGTACTGCATTTCACCCTCAGTCGCAGGGACAAGTTGAACGCGTCAATCAAGTTCTCGAAGACATGCTTCGAGCTTGTGTCATTTCCTTCGGCAAGAAATGGGAGGAATCTCTCCCGTATGCTATGCTGAGTTCTCCTACAACAATGGCTATCAAGCTAGTCTGAAGATGGCCCCCTTCGAGGTGTTATATGGACGAAAGTGTCGAACCCCTCTGAACTAGTCAGAAACTGGGGAACGTCCACTCTTCGGACCAGATATTATCCAACACACTGAAGAACAAGTCCGCATTATTCGCGAGAATCTCAAGACTGCTCAGTCACGTCAGAAAAGTCAGTATGACCGTCATCACAAAGACATGGTCTATCAACCTGGCGAAAAGCCTTATCTTCGAGTCACACCAATGAAGGGTGCACACTGCTTCGGGATCAAGGGCAAGCTAGCTCCTCGCTATATTGGTCCTTTCACTATTCTCGAAAGGTGTGGAAAAGTGGCATACCAGTTGGAGCTTCCGTCGAACCTTTCTCAGGTTCATGATGTGTTCCACGTGTCACAACTCCGCCGCTGCTTCAAGGACCCAATCCGAGCAGTGGATCATGAAGTGCTCGAGTTGCAACAGGACCTCTCCTATAAAGAGCATCCGGTCCGCATTCTCGACCAAGCTGAACGCCGCACACGTCAGATGGCGATCAAGTTCCTCAAGGTCCAGTGGTCGCATCACTCTGAAGACGAAGCCACTTGGGAACGCGAGGATAGCCTGCGTGATGAATACCCCGAACTTTTTCCTTCTGCCTCCTAAATCTCGGGACGAGATTTCTTGTAGTGGAGGAGAATTGTAACGCCTGGATAATTATGCTACAATAATCCCATACTAATGATGCCACGTCACCGCAATTACTATTGTTAACCTCACGATGGTTCAATCACATTTGATTTCAAAATTCAAAATTAAATCAAACAACAAAAGTAAATAAAAGAACAAGGAGAAACAACCAAAAAAGCAAAACAAAAAAAGACCTCCCCCCACTGGGCCAACTGGCCCAGCTGGCCTACCAGCCCATGCCGCGTGGGGATAAGACCGAGTCCCCCACTCTCCTCGTCAGCTCCCTGGGATCTTTTCCCCCGCACGACCCCCCTCACCCCCCATGTTCCCCACTCCCATGACCCCCTTCTCCTCCTCCCGTCTGGACCTGGGCGGAGCGCCCGACCCCGCTGATGTCCCTACGCCTGGCGCCCGCTGGCCGCGCATCGACCCCGTTGCGCCCCGGCGCTCTCCCGTCGCCCAACAATAGCCGCCGCACGGAGCCCCCCTCACCGGACCGCCTCCCCGACTTCGCTGG
>NC_057805.1:453272657-453276001 GCF_018294505.1 Triticum aestivum | reverse complement strand
TCGCCCGCACGTTGCTCCGCTCGCGCCCGAGGCTCCATGGCCGCACCCCCTGGCCATCAGCCCCGCGCGTCCCCGCCACTGCAGCTTGCTGCTCCGCCCCTGGCCGCCGGAGCCCTGGCCGCTGCTCCGGCCGGCCTCGCCGTGCCCTGGCTTCGCCTAGTGGCCGCGTCCGCGCGGCCCAGCCGTGGCTAGCTGGCCACAGCTGCCGCCCCACCCTGGGTCACTGACCACACGGGCCCCTGCCCTGGCCAGATGGGCCTATGACAGCCGGGGCCCAGCCCCCTTTTTCTTGAACAAAAAAGAATTGAACAAAATATAAATGTTAATTAAAATAATTAGTATGCTAATTAATTAGTTAATTAGGTATTTAGCATAATATAACTCAATGACAGATGGGCCCCGCTGTTAATTAAGCAAGTTTTTTTCCTAAACTACTAAAGTTAGAGTCAATGACATGCGGACCCACTTCTACTATTTCACTGGTTGACTAGTCTCTGTTGACCTGGTCAACTGGGCCCTCTGGCCCCATCTGTCAGCCACATGTGCTTGGTGCTGGGTACACTTCTGTGTAGCCGTAGCATTTGTTGTTTATTTTCGTAATAATAATAATATTAGAAAATGTTTTAAATCTTTGAAAAATCATAGAAAATAATCCGCAACTCGGATGAAAAAGTTTTATACATGAAAGTTGCTCAGAACGATGAGACGAATCAGTATACGCTCTCTGTTATTTTGTCACGTGCCCCTATCATAGCGAACATGGAACTTTCCCCCTCCATTTCGTTTGTCCGAAAATGCCTAACACTAGGGAAACATTCCCGGATGTTTTTCCCGTTCACCGGTATCATGTAACACCGTGGTAGAACACCCCTAGCGCTGCTTATTGCTTGTCATGTATCTGTTTGCTCTGTATTTACTGTTTCTTCCCCCTCTTCTCTCCGGTAGACCCCGAGACCGTTGTTGATGCCACTGTGATCGACACATCATTGATGACCTTTCTTCCCTTTCAGCGGAGCTTCCAGGCAAGCCCCCCTTTGATCATCCCGATATCGCCCATTCCATTCTCTCATGCTTGCATTAGATTTTGCTACTGTTATTGATTGCTCCTATTCTGATGCATAGCCTGCTTTTGTACCTGCTATTGTTACCTACCTGCTTACCCTAAACTGCTTAGTATAGGTTGGTTAGAGATCCATCAGTGACCCCCACCTTGTCCTTGTTGCCCCTGCTTCATCATCGACGACTCGATCAACGTGATCGACGACCAGAGCCCGACACCTCACATCACATCACGCCCCTTTTGTTGCTCGACTCTGCAGAGTTACCATCGAGTGCCGAGGGTGGAACCTCATACATCACTCATGATGAGATCTCTGTAGTGTAGCTATTCGGTCGTGGTCATCAAGGGTGGTTCCTCTTTCACCATTCCCGATACGGCTCTGTCATGCAACACCTCAAATGTGAACCTTGAGGGTGGATCCTCTTACGTTCACCTTGATGATCACATCGAGTGGAATCCTCCGGGGGTGATTCCTCGGGTTTTCCCCTTGATGTCTGGACACACGGTTACCTTGACTTTACTTGAGACCTTTGTGAAAGCCGGGCGGGCCCGAAGAGCACCCGCGGGATGGTTACGAGGCACGGCCGGGCAGGCAGGCCGCCCCCGAGTGGGCTGGGCTAGCCCTTGCCGTATTTCCTCGAGACGGGGCAACGGGGTCACATTATCGTGAGTCTCTGCTCGTCTCCGCATGCTAATAATACACTATGGTTTGGGTATTTGTTCTGAGTTGGCCTTTGGCCTTTACGCACTAACCACCACGCGAGAATAGTTATGGGCCTCGACGTCGTAGTATCAGCCGAAGCTTAGTCAGACGTCCAGTTCAGCATTGTGGCCGGGCCGGATCGCGCCATCTAGGCAGAGGTGGTGCTAGTATCCCCTTGCGCACAACGACCCGGAGTGCAACGGGCGATGGGCCCAGACCCCGGAGTGCTTAGGATGTAGACCAGCGGGGACCTCTCTGCTGAGCCTAGGTAGGGTTGCGACGTGTTGATCTTCCGAGGCCGGGCATTGACCCCAGAAAGGTGTGTCCGGCCAGAGTAATCAAGCGTGTTGGAAAACGTGGTGCACCCCTGCAGGGAAGATTATTTATTAATAGCCGTGTCCACGGTAACGGACGTTCAGACTTATATCCTGATCTATTACAACTAGAAATGGATACTTGAGATATGTTGGCTCCGGGATTGCTTTCTCATAGGGAGTCGAGGAAGGATCTATGGGCGTTAATGCTACAACATGCTTGTTAATTATAAACTGCTATTCTTTACTCTTCTACATGCTGCAAGATGCTTGGAGCCGCTTGAAGATGCTAGTCTTTGATAGGCTAGACCTTCCCTTCTATTCTGGCATTCTGCAGTTCAGTCCACAGATACAACCCTTCCATTTGATACCAATGCATACTTAGTATAGATCTGATGCTTGCGAGTATTTTGGATGAGTACTCACGGTTGCTTTGCTACCCCTTTTCCCCCTTCCTTCTTCTTTCCGGTTGATGCAACCAGATGGTGGATCCCTGGAGTCAGATGCCACTGCCGACGGATGCTACTATGTGGAGACCGCCGACGACCAGGAGTAGTTAGGAGGTCCCAGGCAGGAGGCCTTGCCTCTTCGATCGTTGATGTTTGTGCTAGCCTTCTTAAGGCATCCTTGTCTAACTTTATGTCTGTACTCAGATATTGTTGCTTCCGCTGATTCTTGTGTATCGAGCTTCTATATTCGAGCCCTCGAGGCCCCTGGCTTGTAATATAAAGCTTGTATTATTTTATTTGTGTCTAGAGTTGTGTTGTGATATCTTCCCGTGAGTCCCTGATCTTGGTCGTACACATTTGCGTGCATGATTAGTGTACGATTGAATCGGGGGCGTCACAGCGGGAGATGGGGCAGTTGCAAGTGTATGTTAGACATGCAATTGCAATTGTGACGCCCAGCTGGAACTGCATGTCTACACACCCAACTGTAATTGACTTTTGTTCTGTGAGAGGCACTGGGGGGAGGGCAGTTGCGTATCTAATACTAGGCATGCAACTACAAGTGTCGCCCCCGACTGCAATTGCATGTCTACCCATCTGATTGCAAGTGGCCTTTGTTTCATCGAAGGGCGGTGGGAGAGAGGGACAGTTGCATGTCTGACACTAGGCATGCAAACTGCAATCATAGCCCTTGACCGCAACTACATGTGTGGCCACTAGTATTAGAGATGCATTAACTAATTTGTATTTATGTGTGAGCCTCTTTGTGTTAGGAATAGCATGTCTTACATCACGCCTATGTCTTCCACTAGGCATAC
>NC_057805.1:453271999-453272502 GCF_018294505.1 Triticum aestivum | reverse complement strand
ATCGCTAGGAGGGGGTCAGCTATCGTATCATTGATTTATTTATTTTTCTTCATTTTTTCTTGATTTATTTTAATACATTAATATTGTTGTAAATACGCGATGAACATTCCCGTACAACACATGATAAATATTTATTTAAATACGCGATGAACATTTTTATATTATGCTGTGAAAATTAGACAAATGCGCGATGAACATTTCATAATATACAATGAATATTTTTATGAATACGCGATCAATTTTTGTATAAATTCGAGATGATACAAATATAGGATGACCATTTATACACACGAAAAGAAGAATTTGTTTTATTTTTACAAAATATATAGACTTTTTCTCATTTTTAAAATTATTTTTTGATAGTTTTCTTTTGGATCTATGAAAAAAACTGAAACTGAACATGAGCTGGCAGAACAAACACTGATGGCTTACTTAAGGCAACGGTTCGCTGGCTGTAAGAGACACATGCAAAACAAAGCACTCCTTTTTTTTGGCATGGAACT